>NC_061120.1:104703038-104826388 GCF_002878395.1 Capsicum annuum | reverse complement strand
TACTACTATTTACCTCGATCAAGAAAGATTCCAACCTTTTTTACACTTAATTATTTAGTTCCAAAGCTTACCTAGATAATGGAATTATGGATTTATACCCCTTTAGTCATGATTCTAGCTAGTGCATTTTATATATGTATATATATATATATATATATATATATTTGTGTGGGTGTATGGTACTGGATAGAGTGGATTGATGATGGTATTAATGATATGATTTTCAATTCAAGACTGAAAATTGAAAATGACATTAATGATTATTGAAAATCCTAGATCAGGACCAGGTAGGTGTATACAGGTACTTCTGAACCCTCTAGGGACTCCTTCATCCATGAGCTATCGAGTCAAAGAAGCGAGGTTGTTGTACGTCCTACATTTGACAACCATCGAGCTGGAGAAAGTGTATTCATATAACGCCTCGAGTTTTTGGTCCTTGAAAATTCTTGAAATTTTACACTCACTACCTTGATGACGGCTTGGCCTATGAGTCGTAGGGTGTCTTGATGGGTCATTGAGATACATCACAACCAAATCAGTAAGTTTGTGGCTAGATTTTCTTTTAGTAAGAGTGGCTCACTAAGATCCATAAGGATTTTTTATGAGTCATTAGGTACAAATCATAAGGTATACAGTGTATACCTCAAAT
This sequence comes from Capsicum annuum, assembly GCF_002878395.1. Classification (NCBI taxonomy): domain Eukaryota; kingdom Viridiplantae; phylum Streptophyta; class Magnoliopsida; order Solanales; family Solanaceae; genus Capsicum; species Capsicum annuum. The sequence continues at coordinate 104,825,739 of NC_061120.1, read as the reverse complement.
TAGGTTCAGTGTTAGCTATGGCTGGATCCTATGAGTCATAGGGTCACATACTAGTCATGTCATTGAGTCATAGGGTCAACAATGTATGGTTCCTTAGAAACTGCCTTGGATATGGCTTATGGTAAGGAGTCATAATGAGACTATACAAGTCGTATGGGACTTATAGTCATTGATGACCAAATTTTAATTTTTAATTTAAGGGCACTTTGAACTATTCCCCTCTTACCCAATTAAGAACCTATATTCACAGGGCAATTTGGAGAGGTTATTACTCATTCATAATGTACTCAACATTTTAAAATATTCTACTATTCTCTCAAGAGTCCATACTTAGGGTTTTCAAGAAGTAGTTCATCCAAGGGATCAAAGAGGTATATTGTCTTTGTGAAACTTGATAATTTAGGCATATGATTCTAACCTTAAACTTAATATCTATATTACATTAAAGTACATGATTTTTTACGTGATTAAAGTAAAGAATTTGGCATGATTGAGGGTTTTGACATGAATGGTCAATTAATTATTACTCATGTCTTAACTATGATTTTGAACTTGTACGTACATATTTATGGTGAATAAAATAAGGGATTATAATTGCAAAAACTTATGACTTTTGAAGTGGTTATGGCCTCAATCCCATATTGTGAACTTATTTTAGTTATGAGAAATATGAGAATTTAACTATTTTTGAACTATTGTATTATGATGTTTAATTACATCTAATGGGTTGGTGTTTTCAAAAGCTGTTGCATAATTAAATTAAGAGCTGTTGTGAATTCCCCAAGTAATGAAATTGTTTTGGCATGTTGATGTTACCTTGTAAGGGTAGGTTACAAGACGATAACAATAATGTATACCTAAATTGTATTATTGTTAAATGAATAGAATTTAGTGATAATTGTTTAAATTGGGCTTTAAAGAGAGTTGTCTAGCTGAGTTATAAAAGTGGTGGTCCGAGAGACCAATAGTGAAAATTGTGGTTGCTTACACCGGGGTCTATATAGTCTGGTGGTTCGAGTCACCCTATTATTATTATTATTATTATATGATTGGGAGGATTGAGTTCCCCATATCTCATTACATAATTTGGTGCTTGTGTCACCTTGATATGCAGGGAGGTTTTTGTCCCCTATAGTGATATGATTAACCTTTAGTTCATGCTGCCACATGCTTTAGGGCCCTATCAACTTGGGGAGAGCTGGGCCCATGTAGCCCGTAGGTGCCTTGTGTATTATGATGGTTGATCTACATAGTTTAGACTAAGGTTTTTAAAATACTTATTAAACCTGTTTCTCTATCTCAACATGTGATCTATATTCACGTATATGCAATAGATGTTGTGCATAGAATTTTGAATGATTTTGAAATTTTGGTGTTGGTACTATGTTATCCTGTATTTCTTGAGTTACATACTAGCCCTCCAACTCGCTAATCGTCTTCGGACGCTATATCCCTATGCGATACAGGAACTAACCATACTTCTACTTCTCCTGCTCAGTGATTAGGATTTGGGATCAACTTGTGAGTTTACATTGAAATGGTGAGCCTTCATACATTAGAAGACTACATTTCATGTTTTGGTCTCTTATCTTTTAGACTATTTAGACTTATTTTTGGTTATAGTCGGGGGAATATCCTGACACTTTATTGATATACAGTTTTGGTTTGTATCTTGAAGGCTTTGTTGGATTACTGTGGACTTGGGTGGTGTTAGCCGGTTGCTTTGGTCGGTGGTTGGTGTTGATCATAAAAGTATAATTGTTGTTTAATCTATCTTTTTATATGTTTGAAATTCATCCTATATTGAGAAAGTTATATTTACTTGGTTAGGTGCAGGGGGTAGTCTCTGATCCACGTGGGAATTGAGAAGCCCGTCATGGCAAGGCCTTACTTTGGGTCATGACAAAATTATATCAGAGCCTAGGTTTAGTGTTATCGGGTGTCCACAAAGCCTTGTATGTAGTGTCTCTTTTATGAGTGTAAAGTGACACACCTATAGGGGAAGGGCTATGAGGAATTTAGGAATGTTTCTCTTTCTTATTGTTCTATTTTAAATCTATAGAGTCTAAGGTCTTGAATCTCTCTAATCCATATTTGTTCATCTTTCAGATCATGCCTCCTAAAAGATTTGATAACCGTGGAAACTCTTCTGGCCCATATAAGGAAAATGTGGATGGGGTGAGTCCAACTCAAGGAGTTTAGCCCCTATATAGGGTTTCTACTTTTAATTACCCTGATAGAATTCCACCGATTCCTCCTCCCTGCTCAGGCACCCCAGCCTGGCATATCTAATGCTGAGTTTTTCTAGTTGATTCATTTTCTTACCCAGTTGGTAGCCTCTTATACCTAGCAAATTATTTCTATTACTCTATCCTTTGAGGATAATAGAGTTCGCCAATTCATGAGATTGAATCCTTTTATTTTCATTGGTTCTAAAGTTAAGGAAGATCCACAACATTTCATTGATGGGATTTAGTGGATGATATGACTTGGTAGGTTGGTCTAGGAATAGACCAATCCCAAAGTTAGTCCTTGTCCAATTATGCTATCTTGTTATATGTTTGAAATTCAGCATACTCAAGGTATGCTAATAGTGGTTGGGTTGGGTAATAGGGGGTGGTCCCCAGTCCTGGTTACACTTTGGATGCCCATTACGAAAAGGCCCCTAATCGGGTTATGTCAAGTTGGTATCAAAGGTTTAGGTTCATGGTCATTTTGGAGTCCATAAAGCCATTTCTATTAGAGTATTTTATAGAGGTGTATAGTGTGCCACACTTATAAGATAGCGGCTACAAGAAATTTAGGAATATTTTACTTTCTTGGTATTCTATTTTCATGCTTGGAGTCTAAGTGCTGGAATTCTTTGCTAATCCTTAGTTGTTCACTTTTCAGATCATTCCTCAATAATCTAAAACATAAGAAAATTCTTCAGTCCCATCTGTGGACAATGTTGATGGGGTACGTCCTAAATTTGGAGTTTATCTCCGATCTCAGAGTTTTATCCTTGATAGTTCTGGAGTTTCTCCAGTTGCTACTAGTCCTTCTCAGGGTAAGGTGAATAACATGGAATTTGCCAGTCTATTCATACAACTGCTCAGATGGTTGCTGCTCAGGCTAAGCGAGGTACGTCTAGTGCTTTGCTTGCTGAGGCCACAAGAGTCGGCCATTTTATGATGATAGGTCCTACTACTTTTACTGGAGTAAAGGTGGAGAAATATCCACATGCTTTCCTGGATAGAATGGAGAAGATATTTCAGGTGATGTAGGTTACCAATATGGAAGGGGGAAACTTTGCAGCTTATTAGCTCAAAGACATTGCATACCAATGGTATGAAGAGTGGGATAGGGATAGGGGTATGTGGAAGAGTCAGTCTTGTTGGATACTTTTTCTAAGGCCTTCTTAGAAAGTTTTTTTCTTCAAGAGCTGAGAGACATAAAGATATAAAAGTTTATAAATCTCAGGTAGGGGAGGATGTCTGTCAAGGAATATCCCTTAAAGTTTTATTAGCTATCAAGGTATGCTCTTAATTTGGTGGCTGATATGAGGGAAAGGATGAGAAAGTTTGCTTTCGAGATGAATCAAGATTTGATCTTGGAAAGCTAGACTACTTTGCTGATTAAAGATATGGACATTTCTATGTTGGCTATCCATATGCAGCAGGTTGAGTAAGAAGAGAAAACAGACAGAGTTCAGTGATCGACAGAGTAAGTGGAGCAAGTTTTTTTATTAGGGAGGTGCTCAGTCTCAGGGTAGTCGAGATGGCGACAAATGGTAGAAAAAAATAGGGAATTTTTGGATACTTCTCTACTACTAGTCCTCCTTACCCTAAGCAGTCGGGTGACAAGCATCATTAGGGTGGTGATAATTTTCAAGCATCGAGTACCCAATCTTAGGTGAGTAAGGGCCAGTTGATTTCTTCATACCATTTTTATTGGTTTTATGGTTATCCTCATCGGGGTTATTGCGATAAAGAGAAGGACAAAAGCTTCTAGTCTAGTAAGGTAGGACATAGGCTTAGGGATTGTCTAATGTATTTCTTATCTTTGAGCTCGGAGGTTAATATCTAAAGGATTTCATTATTACTTGGTACAAGTTAAAGATTCTAGTTCGGAAGTTCCGTCTTTACAAATAGTTTTGGTGGTAATAAGTTTCTTGAAGTCTTTCCAAATGATCTCCTTGTTGTTCCTTTTGATAGGGAAATAAAGTTTGGTATTGATCTAGTTTCAGAAACTTGTCTACTTTCTATTCCTCCTTATAGAATGGATCTAACTGAGTTGAGGGAACTCAAGGAGAAACTTAAGGATATTCTGGATAAAGGGTTTATTCGTCCTAGTGTGTCCCTGCGAGGTGGACCAGTTTTTTTTTGGGAAAGAAGGATGGTTCCCTTCGGATGTGCATTGACTATAGACAAGTATCCTCTGAAAGGATAGATGACTTATTTGATCAGTTGCAAGGTACCAAGTTTTTTCTAAGATAGATCTTCGATATTGGTATCATCAGCTAAAGATTAGGGATGTGGATATCCTTAAGACGGCTTTTCAGACTCAGTATAGGCACTTCAAGTTTTTGGTAATGTCATTTGGATTGACTAATGCCCTGACAACTTTTAAGGATTTGATGAATAGGGTTTTCAGGAAGTTGTTGGATCTCTTTGTCGTTGTGTTGATTGATGACATTTTGGTTTATTCCAAAAGTGAGGTGGATTATGCTAATCACATCTGTGTGGTATTGTAGTCCTTGAAGAAACAAAAGTTGAATGCCAAGTTCTCCAAGTGTGAGTTTTGGTTGAATACTGTGGCATTTCTTGGCCATATTATTTCTAGCGAAGGGATCATGGTGGATCTACAAAAGGTTGTTGTGGTTAAGAGGTGGCCTATACCCACTACTCCAATCGATATTCGGAGATTCTTAGGCTTGGCTAGGTATTATAGCTAGTTTATTGATGACTTTTCATCGATATCTGCCCCTTGGAATAAGTTGACTCAGATGAAGGTTAAGTTTTCTTTGTCGGATGCTTATGAGGGGTGTTTTGATAAATTGAAAGACAAACTAACTTCGACTTCAATTCTCACTTTTTCAGAAGGCAATAAAGGGTTTGTGGTCTATTGTGATGCATCTTGAGTAGGTCTTGGTTTGTTTTGATGCAACATAGGAAGGTAATTACTAATGCTTTTAGGCAGTTGAAGGTACATGAGAGGAACTATCCTGCTCATGATTTAGAGTTGTTGGTGGTTGTGTTTGCTTTGAAAATATGGTGGCATTATTTGTATGGTGTACATATGGACAACGTTTTTAATCATAAGAGTCTATAGTATGTGTTCATTCATAAGGAGCTCAATCTCAGGCAAAAAAGATGGTTGGAGCTTTTCAAAGACTATGATATGAGTCTTCATTATCACCAGGTAAGGCTAACATAGTTGCTAATGCTCTTAGCAGGTTGTCCATGGAAAGTTTAGCTCATGTCGAGAAAGGAAAGCGGGGAGTTGGTGAAGGATATTCACCATTTGGCTAATCTTGGAGTTAACTCTTAGACTCCAATAATGGAGGTACAATATACAAGAAATGGTTTGATTGTCTCTTGGTGCAGAGATCAAGGAGAAGCAAGTACTGGATCTTGTCTTGATAAAAATCAAGGGTGTTGTTGGTGGACAAAAGGTGATGGTGTTTGTGTTCAGTGGTAATAGTACATTACAATACCAAGGGAGGTTGTATGTTCCTGATGTCGATGGTTTATGACAAAGGATTGTGGTTGAGGTGCATGATATGTGCTATGTTGTTCATCTCGAATCTATGAAGATGTATCATGATCTAAAGGAGATATATTAGTGGAATGGCATAAAAAGGGATGTGGATGATTTTGTGGCTATGTTCTTGGTGTGTCAACAACTTAAAGTTGAACACCTGAGACTTAGAGGGTTATATCAAGAGATTGTTTTTCCTGAATGGAAATGGGAGGTAATCAATATGGATTTCATTACTGGTATTCCTCATTCTGAGAATCAAAATAGTTTGATTTAGGTCATTATGGATAGGATGACAAAGTCTGCTCACTTCTTGCCAGTAAGGACTACCTTTTCAGTGGAGGATTATGTGAAGTTATATCTTCAGGAGATTGTGAAGTTGCATGGGGTACTTGTTTCGATTAATTTTTATCACTGCACACAGTTTATGTCTCACTTATGGCAAACTTTCCTAAAAGGGTTGGGGACTAAGGTTAGTGTGAGTACTACTTTTTATTCGCAGACAGATGGATAAGTAGAGAGAACTATTCATATATTAAAGGATATGCTTCAGGCTTGTGTGATTGATTATGGTGGAAATTGAGTTGAGAATCTACCTTTGGAAGAGTTTGCTTACAAAACTAGCTATCATCCTAGAATTAGTATGTCTTCTTTTGAGGCATTGTATGGTAGGAGGTGTAGATCTACTATTGATTGGTTTAAGCTAGGGGAGATGGATATGTTTGGTCTCGCTTAGTTTACAAGGCTACGAAGAAGTTAAAGGTGATTCAGGATAGGCTTAAGACTGCCCAATGTCACCAAAAGTCCTATGCATATGTTAGGCATAAATACTTAGAGTTTGAGGTTGGGGATAAGGTATTTCTCAAGCTATCTCTCATGAAGGGAGAAGTGGGATTTGGTTATAAGGGGAAGCTCAATCCCCGATATGTTAGTCCTTATGAGAGATTTTACGAAGGTTTGGTGATGTTGCTTATGAGTTGGAGTTACCTTCTAGCTTGAGCTTGGTTTATTTGAAATTTCATGTCTCTATGTTGAGGAAGTGTCCTGGTGATACTTCTTTGATTTTTCCTTTTTAGGGGTTGGGTATCTCTGACTCTCTGTCTTATAAAGAGGTCTCGGTTAAAATCTTGGATAGGCAGGTTCATCAGTTGCAAACCAAGGATGTGGCTTAGGTTAAGGTTCTACAACGGAACCGTAAGGTGGAAAAAGCTACATGGGAAGTGAAGAAGGACATGAAGTCCAAGTATCCATATCTATTTTATTCTCTTGGGATTCATGCAAAAGGTACGTATCATCAACACATCTTTATTTTTTGAGCTTGTTAATGGAAAGATTAATACCTTTGCCTCTTTATTTTCAAACTTTATTAAAGATTGGAAATATATTTGATAATGCAAATGACTCATGCATGTGGTTACCCCTACCTTATTCGTCATTCGAGGACGAATGTTACTAATGGAGGAAACTGAAACACCTTGGGTTTTGACCCTTAATAAAGTTCCTGTAATTCTAGTCTCTAGACTCAATACGACTCATGGATACGAGCTATATATTGGGGTATGAATGGTATGGTCAAGTCTTATACTGACTAGTGTTGGTTGGATTTTGGTCACTACAGTGGGTACAACTTGAATAGTATGAGTCATATGATTAGATACAGATCATTTAGTTTGGATTTTCCTTAGCTTAATATTAGATTTGGTCACTTAAGTTTGATCTGAGTACGGTGGCTCATCATGAGCCGTAAGTCAAGTACGTATCATTCCGGGACTCGTATGGTGGACAATGTTCAAATATCTTAGGATTTGATTTTGCAAGGTATACGGGTGAAACTTATATATCATATATTTGGATATGACTTAAGTTAAATCAGTCGTAACTTGGATAGTGTTTGGTCAAACGAGGAGGACAAGGGTATGAGTGGTGGGTACCACTCATACAGGGAGGGTATGACTCGTAGGGGTTAGTCGTATCCTTGTGACTGGATTTTGTGCAATTTAAGTGGGGGTATTCTAGATATTTTCCCACTTACCCTAATAAGGACCCATGATTTCTAACTCACTTAGGAGGTTATTATCCCATTATTCTGTTCTTTAATACTTAGAAACTCTTCCTAAACACATATTCTCTTAAGAGCTTTTGGGAAAGGAAGCTAGGGTTTCAAGTAGAGGACTAAATTGGGGATCTTGCTGGTGGTTTCTCTCATTCTACTTTGTTAATTAAGGCATGTTCTATTCCTTACTATTAGTGTCAACTAAGGCATGGTTTTTATAAATGGGTTTCATGATTTTATTGTTGTATGATTTTGGGTTTTCATCTATGATTTTGGGGTTTTGATTAGAAATGATTTCTTATGGTTTCCCATGGCTTTAGTTATGTATTTACATGCCTAATTGGTTGTTTTCGATAATTGGATGCATGGGAATGATTAAATGGTCGATGGAATTGGTTTAGGTTATATTATACCCCGAATGTGTTTGACAAAAGGCCTATAAGGATGTTTTCATTGCATTTACTATTTTTGATGGAACTCTTGCTTGTTTTAAACTTGGTAAAGGAATTATGCACGGTTTAAATGGTTTGAAAAGGTTAAGAGGCTAAATAGTTATGCTTATGGGGTATATGTGAATCCCCCAAGTGGTTTAATATGGTTAACAGAAAGGTACACAGAATCTCTTAACCCTATATATGGTTGGCTATGGAAAAAACTTGCAAGTATAGTCGGTCTAACAACACCACTACTAATATCCTTGGTTAATAAATCATTACTGGATTGGTTAGTTTCCTGGTAATGGTTTTAATTGGGAAATAATAGAGGGATGTGTGTCAAAGATGTGGGAGGTGGAGGTCCTATGGGGACCAAAACTTGAAACTCATATTTACCAATGTGAGGTTTGGTCTAAGTAGCCGTGTGCATGATGTCACACTTCATATATTTGGGGGATGTACTATTTTTCTTCCTTAGTCATGTGGCTTGACGCACTGGGGCCCTTTTAGTAGAGAGAGCTGAACACATATAGCCTGTGGGTGGCTTAGGATGGCAAGGATACACAACCCAGGTAAGGGTTTTAATGGCATGATAAACCCGGTTCTCTTCCTCAACATGGATATATATATATGTACATACACGTAAGGTTTGTGTGCATATGGATGGTTTTACTTTGTTTAATAAATAGTATTATCTTATCCTTATCTTGAGCTTATGCTAGAGTTCACCCGCTAACCCCTCTTCGGGTGATGTATACCTACGCTATGTAGGAACCAACCGTTTTACTCCTCCTACATTGTGAGTAACTAGGGGACAATTGTTGGATTGAAATGGTAATCTTCCATCTTCCCAGAAGAATCTCTTTCATGTTATGTATATTTTTAGAGATTGTGATCTATTTTTAGATATGGTTTTGGCTATAGGTAGGGGCATGTTCCAATCTGATATTCTTACTCTTTTGGTTAGAGGCTTTGTGGTACTGCTATGGGTTGGTATGGTTGGGATCGGTATTGATGTTGTCCTTAATATTGGCAATAGTATTGAGGCTGACATCATTGGACATAATTTCTCACTATTCCATCATATTTCATTTTTGGGATTAATCATATTATATTTTGGAACTTATTTGGTTATGTCTTGGTGGCCCTCGGATCGGTATTCGTTTGGCTTGGTGGTTTGGTAAGTCTGATTTGGTGGATGAGATGACTTGGTAGGGTTGGTCTAGGAATAGATATATCTCAAAGTCAGTCCTTGTCTAATTATACTATCTTGTTATATGTTTGAAATTCAGCTGACTCAAGGTATGATAATGGTGGTTGGGTTGGGTAACAGGGGGTGGTACCCGATCATGGTTGGACATGGGATGCCTATTAGGACAAGTCCTAGTAAGGTCATGCCAGTGGGGCTATATCAGCTTCATCATGTCCTCCTTGTAGATTATGTGATCAGGTGCTCATGGTATTTGTGAAGAAGGGAGGAACAAGTGCTTCAAATATGGTCAGATTAGTCATATGCAGGGAGATTGTACTTTTAGGGTAATTTTTAGGGCAAAAAAAATTCCTGTTGCTTCTATATTAACTCTTGTAACATAGGGTGCTGCTTCTGCTTTGGGCTCCAATACTGGTCTGAATTATCTTTATGCCCTTACTACACGTTAGGAGTCTGAGGCATTCACTGATGTTGTTACTATATGTTTAAACTCTTTTCCTATTATGTGTACTGTTACTTGATCTGGGGTCCACCATCTCTTATATGACCCTATTTGTGGCTGTGTATTTCCTAAGTATATTTTAGATAACTTTTCTATTTCTACCCCTCTAGGTGACTTTGTGTTTGCTCTAAGATCTATAGTGGTTGTGTGGTGTCTGTTGGTGATAGAGAAACTTTGGTATATCTGATAGAGTTAGAAATGTTTGATTTTGATGTCATATTGGGGATGAATTAGTTGTATTCATGCTATGCTTCTTTAGATTGCCGAACCCGTAAGGTTATCTTTAATTTCCCTAATGAACTAGTTATTAAATGGGAAGGTAGTCCCCTAGTGCCTAAGGAAAGGTTAATATCGTATCTTAGAGCCTAAAAATTAATTTTCAAGGGGTGTCTCTATCATTTGGTCTGGGTTAAAGATTCTACCTTGGACAATCCTTCCTTACATTTTGTCCCCATGATAAATCAATTTCCTAAATTCTTCCTTAATGATATTTCTAGTGTTCCTCCTGATAGGGAGATTGATTTTAGGATTGATCTTATTTCAGACACTCATTCTACCTCTATCCCTCCGTATAGAATGGCTCTAGCTGAGATAAAGCTCAAGGAGCAGTTAAAAGATCTTTTAGAAAAGGGTTTTATCCATCCTAGTATATCTTTGCGGGGTTCACCTATTTTGTTTATGCATAAGAAGGACGGTTCCCTTTGAATGTGTATTGATTACCCATAATTGAATAAGCTGAGGGTAAAGAATAAGTACTCTCTTTCAAGGATAGATGATTTGTCTGACAAGCTTTAGGATGCAAAATTCCTCTGTAAGATCGATCATCGGTTTGGGTACCATTAGTTGAGGATTCAGGAGATCGATATCCCTAAGACTGCTTATCGAACCCAGTACAATTATTTTGAGTTTTTGGTGATGTATTTTGTCTTAACCAATGTCCAACATTATTTATGGATCTTATGAATTGGGTATTCTGTCAGTTTTTGGATTTGTTCATGATTATTTTTATTGATGATGTTTTGGTGTACTACAAGAGTGAGTGGGATCATGCTGATCACCTACGCATTGTATTACATACCCTAAAGGATTAATATTTGTATGCCTAGTACTCTAAGTGTGAGTTCTGGTTGAATATTATGACTTATCTAGGTTATGTTGTTTCTAGTAAGGGATGTGGCCAATTTTGTGGCTAAATGCATGGTGTGTCAGCAAGTGAAGCTGGAACACTTGAGGCCAGGTGGGTTGTCTCAAGAGATTAAGCTGCTGGTATGGAAATAGGAGATAATTAATATGGATTTTGTTATTTGTCTTTCACAGTCTCGCCATACATTTGGTTCAATCTGGGGCATCATGGATAGGATGACTAAGTTTTCTCATTTCTTGCCAGTGAGGACTAATTTCTCTTCTGAGGATTATGCTAAATTGTTCACTGAGGATATCGTGAAGTTGTATGGTGCTCCAGTTTCCATCATTTCCGATTGAGGTATTCAGTTCTCATATTAATTTTGGAAGTCATTTCATAGGGGTTTGGAAAATAAGGTGACTCTTAACACCACTTTCCACCCACCGAAGGATGGGCAAGTGGAAAGGACAATTCAGGTTTTGGATTATATACTTCGGGCTTGTATAATTGACTATGGTGGTAGCTGGGTTGACCACTAGCCAGTCATAGAGTTTTCTTACGACAATAGTTGTCCCTCTAACATTTGTAAGGATCCTTTTGAGGCTTTGTATGGTAGGAGATGTAGATCTCCTATTGGGTGGTTTGAAGTTGGTGTAGCTAAAATGTTTGGCCCAGATTTTGTTCACCAAGCGATGACAAAGGTGAAGATGATTTGGGATAGGTTTAAGATTGTCCAAAGTCTCTAAAAGTCCTATGCGTACGTGAGGCGATGATAATTAGAATTTAATATAGGATATTGGGTCTTCCTAAAGGTGTCTGCCATAAAGGGAGTAGCGCAGTTTGAGAAGAAGAGAAAGCTCAACCCTCGTTATGTCGATCAATACTTAGTTGTAAAGAGGGTTGGTAATGTTCCGTATGAATTAGAGTTTCCTTCTAGTTTGGACTCCGTTCACCCGGTGTTTCATGTTTTGATGTTAAGAAAGTACGTGGGTGATCCTTTGATTCCCTTGGAAAAGTTGGGTATTTCAGATTACTTGTCTTATGAGGATATTTTTGTGGAAATCTTCGATCGGCAAGTCCATCGATTGCAGGCTAAGGGAATAGGTTCTTTGGCAGAACCAAAATGTTGAGGAAGCTACTTGTGAAGCAGAGGATGACATGAAGTCCAAGTATCCGTTGTTGTTCCCCAATTCAAAAAATCGTGCTTAAGGTATGCGTAATCCTTAACATCATTGCTCTCTGACTTTGTTAAAGGAAATTGTGATTTCCTTGGTATCTTTGTTTTTTGTCTTAGTTAAAGGTAATGGTGGGAGTGACTTGTGTTAAATCATGCTAGTGTATGACTTATCCTATCATTCGAGCATGAATGATCCTAAGGAGGAGTATTTAACACCCTAGGTTTTAGGTCCTTGAAAATTCCTAAAATTTTGCACTCACTACCTTGATGATGACTTGGCCTGTGAATTTTAGGGTGTGTTGACGGGTTGTTTGGACAAGTCATAACCAAATCAGTAAGTTTGTGGATAGATTGTACTCTGAGTATGAGTGACTCACTAAAATCTGTAAGGATTTGTTATGAGTTGTTAGGTGTAGATCATAAGGTGTCCGGTGTATACCACAATTTGGGTTCTACATTGGCTATTAGAACCTATGAATCGTAGGATCACATTACAAGTCATGTCATTGAGTCATAGGATCAACAATGTATAATGAGACTATACAAGTCGTATTGTGACCCTTATTAATTGACGACTAAATTTTATTTTTTAATTCAAAGGAACGTTAGACTATCCCCTCTTTCCTAATTATGACCCCACATTCATAAGGCACTTTGGAGGGGTTATTCCTCATTTATAACGTACTCAATACTTTAAAAGAATATCTCATTCTCTCAAGCCTCCATACTTAGGTTTTTAAGAAGTAGTTCCTCCAAGGGCTCAAACGGGTAAATTTTCACTGTGAAACTTGATATTTTAGACATCTGACCCTTTCCTTAAACTTAATATCTCGATGATATGAAAGTATATGGTTATTTATGTGATTAAAAGTAAAGGTTTTGACATGATTGAGGTTTTGACATGAATAGTCAATTAATTGTTTTCCCATGATTTTATTGTGCATTACTCATGTCTTAACTATGGTTTTTAATTTGTGGGTGCATGTTTATGGTGAATAAACTACGGGATTGTGATTTCCCAAACTTATGACTTTTGAAGTGGTTATGACCTCAACCCCATATTGTGAACTTGTTTTTAGTTTTGATAAATATGGGAATTTAACTATCTAGAACTATTGTATTATGATGTTGTGGGTTCCTTTAGACCCAATCCCGAGTGACTCAAAAGAAAGTTAAGTTCCTTTGGTCGGATTCTTGTGAGAAGAGTTTTCAGGAGTTGAAGACTCGACTCACTTCAGCCTCTGTGTTAACTTTTTCTGATGGTATGGATGGTTTTGTGGTGAATTGTGATACCTCTAGAGTTGGCTTGGGTTGTGTGTTGATGTAGAGAGGTCAGGTTATATCCTATGCCCTAGACAGTTGAAGCCGCATGAAAAGCATTACCCAACCCATGATCTTGAATTAGCTGCTGTGGTTTTTGCCTTGAAAATATAGAGGCACTATCTATATAGTGTTCATGTTGTTGTGTTTACACACCACAAAAGCTTGCAGTATGTGTTTACTTAGAGGGAGTTGAATCTTAGACAGAGGAGATGGTTAGAGTTGCTAAAAGATTTTTATATGAGTGTGTTATGTCATTCGGGCAAGGCCAATGTAGTGGTAGATACCCTTAGTAGGTTGTCTATGGGCAGTGTGGCTCATATGGAGAAGGATAAGAAGGAGTTGGCCCGTGAAGTGTATCGTTTGGATAGACTGGATGTTAGGATGCTTGATTCAGCTGAAGGTAATGTGTGGGTTCAGAGTAGTTCCGAATCGTCTTTAGTTTCGGAAGTAAAAGAGAAGCAAGACATGGATCTTAGTTTAGTTAAACTGAAGGAATCAGTTAAAGACCAAAAAGAAGAGGTTTTCTCCCAAGGGGGAGATGGTGTGTTGAGGTTTCAAGATAAATTGTGTGTCCCTTGTGTTGATAACCTGAGGTAGAGAATTATAGCCGAGGCGCATGGTGCATGATATTCTATTCATCCCGGCGCTACCAAGATGTACCGCGACTTGCAGGGAATCTATTGGTGGAGTGGCATAAAGAAGGATGTAGCAGAGTTTATGGCGAAATGTGCAACTTGCCAACAGGTTAAGGTAGAGCACTAAAGGCCTGGTGGTGTGATGCAAGAGTTTGGTATACCCACTTGGAAGTGGGAAGAGGTGAATATAGATTTTATGACTGGCTTACCTCTTTCCCATCATCATCATGATTCCATTTGGGTTGTTGTAGATAGGTTGAATAAGTCAGCGCATTTCTTGCCAGTGTATATATCTGATACAACTGAGGATTATGCTAGATTGTATATCCGGGAGTTAGTAAGATTGCATGGAGTTCTCTTGTTTATCATCTCAGATAGGGGTACTTAGTTTTAGAGAACTTTTCAGAAGGGTCTTGGTACCTAAGTTCATTTGAGTTCCGTTTTTCATCCACTAGACAGATGGTCAGGCTGAGAGGACCATCCAAACTTTGGAAGATATGTTGAGAGCATATTCTCTTGATTTCAAGGGTAGTTGGGATAAGCATTTGCCACTGATTGAGGTCGAGTATAACAATAGTTATCACTTTAGTATCTAGATGGCCCCGTTTGATGCTTTGCATGGGAGGAGATGTAGATCACCCATAGGTTGGTTTGAAGTGGGTGAGGCTGCTTTGATTGGACCTGATGCAGTGTTTGAGGCTATGGAGAAAGTCAAGCTAATTAGAGAGAGATTGAAGACAACTTAGAGCCGTTAGAAGTCATATGCTGATGTGAGGAGAAAAGGTCTTGCGTTTGAGGTGGGTGATTTGGTGTACTTGAAAATTTCACCATGAAAAGGGTAAAAAGGTTTGGGAAAAAGGGTAAGCTTAGTCCCCATTATGTTGGCCCTTATAGAATTTTGAGTCGTGTTGGGAAAATGGCTTATGAAATTGAGTTGCCCGCAGATCTATGAGCTGTTCATCCCATCTTTCACGTCTCCTTGCTTAAAAAAAATAGTGGTAATTCCACTGTATTGGATCCTTCAGAGAGCTCAGATATTCAGGCTAGCCTTTTATTTGAGGAGCTTCCAGTTGAGATTCTACACCACCAGATCCGTAGACTAAGGAACAAAGAAGTTTCTTTGGTCAAAGTTCCTTAGTGGAACCTGCCAGTTGAGGGCGCTACTTGGGAAGCGGAAGCTGATATGTGGACCAAGTTCCCTTATATTTTCACTACAGATTCAAATTCAGCTTAAGGTAACAAGTTACCTCAGCCCATCTTTTTCGTTCCCTATTTCAAGTTTTATATAGACATTCATGCGATAGCTCGTGCATTTGAAAATCAGTGTAGTCATGATCTTAGTAGCACTAATGTTATAGCCTCAGTTTTCAGCATCTTAGTTTTGTCATCCACATTCGAGGTTGAATATTTCTAAGGGGGAGATATTGTGATACCCCGAACTTTCTTCAAGCCTAATTTTATCTCTAGAAGATTAAGGGATGACTTCCAAAGTGAGTAATGTTTCATATAGAATTTTCCTAATTTTAACATTTTATCGTGTGGAAAATTGAATTAGCTTTCCAAAGATATAAGATTCATCTAAATCCGATAATCAAGAAAGAAGTTATGGCTAATTTAAGTTTTAGTCGTAAAACACAGTCATTATGGTGTGTAGCGCATCACAGAGAGGGTTTATTTAACAATAGTCAAATTCCAGTGGGACTCCGCGATGGTGGCACATCGCGGAGGATCCCAATTTCCCAATAATCAATTTCCAGTAGCCTAGCACGATTGTGGTGCATCGCGGTGAAGTTTCAGGTCCCAACCAGTGGGAAAATGCAATGGCTCTGCGTCACGGTGACCTCCAGATTCCCATTCGTCAATTTCTAGTGAGCCACTGCAATAGTCAAGATTCCAAGTTCTTAGTGCAAGAATTCTAAGAACCATCATTCAAGAGTTCCAATAACATCTCGCACGCAAGTTATTCATCCAAGTTTATCAATCTAAGGTATGTGGGGTTTGAACAAGAACAATCCTTGCGTTCTTGTGCCCAAAAACTTTCTTTAAGTTATAAATTTTTGAATTTTACTGTGATTTCCATGAAAATCAAGTTAGAGTTTATATCCATTACTATTATTTGAAAGATTGTAAGATTTCCCATGCATTGATAGTTGAATTACATGAGTTTATTTATATTTCTTTGCCTATTGATGAAATTTTCAAATTTTGAGTTGACTTATGAATAACTGTGTTATAAAGTATGAATTTTTATGGTGTCTGCTATGAAATTGAAGCATGGGACACTAAGCCCTAGTATGTATGTTGAACTTCAAGAATAATCATGATTTAAGCATCCCATGAATAGTTATTTTCAGGTTTTGAAGAAGAAAGTTGATCATTCGAACAAACCTAAGATAGGAATCCACACTATTCATTCAAGTTATAATTTAAGTCAAAGATAAGCATAATCAGTTTTAACTATTATGATATTTTAAGGTGGATTTTCTTAAAGTTCTGAGCAACAAGTATGGGAGCAGTATTTATCACCGAGTGGGTATGATTTTGAGGTCCCATGCCCCAGAACTACGAGCCACCGTAGGTTTCTGAATTTCCCCAAGTAGGTTAAGATAGTGATCACTAAAGTTAAAGGTTCTATTCCGATGGCATGGATAGAGCAGCTCTCCCCAACGTGGGCAAGATGTTGGACTCCATGTAAGCTCACATGGTTTATGTCGGTTAGAAGAAACTTCCAAGCCCAAAGTCCCTTAGTCCCAAAGTCCTATAATCTCTAAGTTTTAAAGAAGTCCCTTATTCTCCATAAAATAAAGGTATAAGATTTGAAAGCTATTGTTTTAAGATTCCTCTTTCTTACAAATTTTTGAGAACAAGATGGAGAATAAAGATTTTAGAAGTAAATATAATGACTCACAAGATTTGTACTATATGCTTCATTATACATGATTTATGAGATTCCGATTCCTGTTTTTCCTCAACCTATGTGAGTCATTTATATCAGCATGCATGTTTTTCTACAAAGTTGATGATATTATTTACTTATTTCATTGCACCCCAACATGCTCAGTACATCCTCAAAGTACTGATCCACATATACGTCTATCTACTACATTGTCTTAGAATGTAGGTCCAGGTGCTCAGTATCCGCAACGTGAGTATTCCAAGCATCTTTATCTACACTCCCACAGTGGTGAGTCCTCATGATTCTAGGGCCTACTTCCTCAGATTTTCAGTTTTCTTTTAGTATACGGACTATCGTTTTCAGTTCAGTTCAAGTCAGTTGGGGGTCTATCCCAATGGATATTTAATTCTCTGTTAGTAGTAGAGGCTTGTCGGACTACGAGTTTTTTTAAAGACTATTAGTATTTGTTTTCCTCACAGTATCTATCGTTTATTCATTTTAGTTTTGATATGACACAACATTTATTTTTGGCTACACTATCATAACGTAAGTGTTAGAAGAAGTAGCAGGCTCAAAGGGTTAGGTTAGGGCTACTTGTATCCTTAAGAACCATGTGACGTCTCAGGATGAGATTTTGGGGTGTTACAGATTCAGATATTCATATTGAAGGTGTAGAATATTATTGTATGGGAACTTTCAAATCTATGGGATTGTTATACATAGTTGTTGATTTCTGCATGTATTTATTGATTAGTTTTTGGATTCTATATTAAGTTGGTTATATCATTATTTTTTAAAAAATAGCTAAATGATTAGGTCGGCACCTCTGTTAAATAATTCTCCCACCCAAAAGTTAGTGTGGGTGTCACTCACGACTATTGGGGTGTTATACATAGTCATATAAGGCAGCAACAAGTGAGTACAAAGTCGGTTTACCCATAACATAGCACCAATAACTGAATAAATGCTCGTCATTCACCTATATAGGACTACCATTTTTCCATTACTATTTTCAAATATTTACCATAGAGAAACTTCATAAAAAAGTCAAATAAAGTCTTAACTTTTCTTAAATAAAGTTCTAAGAGTCAAATCAAAGTCCTTTCCTTCCACAAAGTTTAAAATGAGTTTAATTTGCATCCTATATTAGAAAATGAAAGCATGGTCACTTATATTTTTATACTTCTATTTTGTCCCAAAAAGTCAACTCAAAAGACAAATTCAAGCCTCCAAAGGAAAAACTATAATTTTTTAAAAAGTTAGATGACCTTAAGGTAAGGAACTCAAATATGGAATTTCTTTGAAAGTGAAATTCAATTCGATCCTCAAATCATCAAAATATGATTTATTAAGTTTAGGTCATAAATTCTTGATTTTTTACTTATACATGATTTTAAATGATCAAATAGTTTACAAATCAAAACTTTGATACTAGTATCGATTTACCTATAATATAAGGACATCAAATATCAAATTTTATCAAAAAGAGTGTGAATCAACCTTCAAATCAAAGCAAAATGCTTTCTAGATTTAGGATGAGAATCCCCAATTTTCTCCAACAAATTCATGGAGAAATATGAAAACCAACTGAAAAAATCACGAAATAATACTAGAATAAGGATTAGATATTTACTCCCTCATTAAATCAAGAAGAATACGGTGAAAATCACTTAATTTCAAACTCTCAAACTCAAAATATGTCTTAAAATACCAAATAGACACATTCTGAAATTAAGTACACAATTCAAAAGTTCTATACTAGAAATACACATTTTCACAAAATGAATATAATTTTCTCATATAACTTAAAAATGCACTGATTTATTTTTCATGACTCCTAAATAATGGTGCAGATCTACTCATTTAGTTGAATCTTAAATTCATGCTAATTTGTGCAATTATATATTATTATTGCTCATTAAATAAATATTATATATTTCTCTATATAAATCTAATCTCGACATAGTAAAATTGCACCAATTTTTTCTAACAAACTTAGAAAGTTTTGGAATAATTTCGTACATCTGGACCTAAAAACCGACCTCCAAATCATCATATATTTATACAAAAAAAAGTATAAAGCACCAAAATATTCAAAACTCATAAAAATTAATTTAAAATTTGTGAAAAAGTTCAAAATCATCTGCCATAATCCAAACCTATAGTGAGTGGCACCCACATTATCTCTCTACTGGAAAAACCAAATATCCATCTATTTCACCTAATAAATTTTAAAAGAAAACTACAAATTCCATTAAATCAAATAATAGCACAAAATTTTCTAATAATAACAACAAATGTAGAAATATAAGAAATTTCTAAAATACCTGAAAGAACAGAAAGTCATTTGACCAAAAATATCTAACAACATTAAAATATGGGCGCAACATAGAAAACAAAATAGTAAAAATGTCTATGTCCAAAATAAGTAGACAAGATCTATATCGGAGATAACTCATGGCTGCCAAAAGATGTAGCATACCCTTGAGTCTAATCGAGTCATAAACTAAAATTAAGGTCTCGGTGTAGAAGTTGGAAGATGCTCAGCTCTCAATAAAAAGAAGAGTGCATGTATGTAACACCTCATACTTTGCATCTACTTATTCTATTTATATGTAAATTGGTATAGCCTTGTGGTATAGGTAACAGATAAGATTTTTAATGTTAGTATTAATAGTGTAGATGAAATTCTAGATGTTGTCCGTATATTTTTAGGTGACGTGACCAGGTTAATATCGATTCAACTATTAGATTCAGAATCGTAAGCCAGTATTTAAATCTAAAGTTCAAAGTGACCAAGTATATACAAGTTTTAATTTAGATTAAACCGATTAAGAACTTGAAATTGAGAATTTTGTTGAGGTGCTTGCTTGACTTAATTAAGCTATTAGGGGGATCACCTACTTGATCTATTTGGAAAAAGTTAATGGGCTCAAGGCTATGTATCTGATTTAGGCATATATTAATGTACTCATTTGGGCCCAATTTAAGTAAAAAGAAAGAAGATGGAGAAAAGGCCCAATACTCAAATCTACCAAGGCCCAATTTAATTGAGCCAAACTAAGAATTAAGTAAGTAGGTGCATCACCTACTTTGAAATTTTGAGTAGCTAGAACTCTTAAGTAGGTGCCTTTCCTACTTGGACCAATTTGACTTATTTGGGGGTCCAAAAAATGTAGCTAAAGAGATAGCAAAAATAGGGCCTTTATAAGGCCACATTGTTGATCATTTTTCCTCATTCTTTCACAAAAAAGTTTATACTTCACAAATTCTCTCTACTTTCTTTAAAGCAACTAGGAGCAGCCCTATAATTCCTTTTA
Organism: Capsicum annuum; assembly: GCF_002878395.1. Lineage (NCBI taxonomy): Eukaryota > Viridiplantae > Streptophyta > Magnoliopsida > Solanales > Solanaceae > Capsicum > Capsicum annuum. The sequence goes on along the minus strand of NC_061120.1, from coordinate 104,805,324 downwards.
GGGTTCTTGGAGAAACCCCGACCTTTGCAGGCCAAGGTAAGTGAAAACACTTAAGGTTTAGCATAATTTTCCCATAGAAGAAAGGAAAACATGCTATTCATGCTTAATTTTAAGTCCATGGCAGAATATAAAGTAAGCTAATTGCTCGCTTTTTCTTTGTTATTAAGAGATCTCTTTTCTTCTTTGTCTTAAAGTGTGATGTAAAGTGAAAGTTGAAGTTCTTGAGGAGTGCAAATTAAAAGAACAAGTTATATAATTGAGGTAAGGTGACTGCTTAATTTTGATCTTCTTATATATGAATTTGAGAGAGAATTATGGATGTGTTGTTATTGAGAACTCAAGAGATGATGAGTTCATTAACTGATTGCTGCAGTAAAAGGGATTTGGGGCTATTTTGTGGACTATTTTGTGTGTATATGTTGGGGGATGCCAAGTTGATGTTGGGAAAGTGTGTGACTAGTTCATATTGAAATATAGAAGAAAGGTGTGGTGGCACACCACCGAGCTAATTATTGTACACAGTTATTACTCATTCTATTTGTATACTATTTTGGAGGGTGTAATGAAGTCAAAGTTATTTCGGGGAATCGTAAAAGCATCCATATGTATATAGATATAATTAGAGGAGTAAAGGGTTAAAATAATACCTTCGATTAGCAAATTAAGGGCTTACTGCCGACTACTATTTTGGTGAAGTTAAGTGTCCCAAATGTGTCGGTTGCTTGCTAATATTAGGTTATCATATATTTTACTGTAGATAAGTAATATAAAAGGTGGGAAGTCAAGTTAGATTAGTATCAGAGTTGTATGACTAGGTATGTAATGCTACTCTTTGACTTATTCTTTGGCATGAAATCTAGCACTTTTGGTACAATGTAAGCTTCTAAAGCTTTCCTATAGTAAATAGTAGCTAATAGCAGTACATGATCTCCTATCTAGCTAATGACCTTATTCCCACTCTCTAATCTATTAAAATACCTCACCACATGCTCATTATTGAGTCTGTATTTTTAGATTCACTAGCAAGTCTCGAGAGTTCTCATTTAAGTCAAATAAGACATGTGTGTTATTTTCAGCTCCTAAACATCTCATTCGTGTACAATCTGCCCCATACCTCTTTGACATTGCATTAAGCATTTATTAATATGTCTCTTATTGGTAGATTATTGTTTCAAAGTACCATAATGCTATGACCACCAAAGTAACAATCTCAAAAGCTAAATAAACTAAGTAACACAATTTGTATTAAAATGGGTGGTAGTTCAGGGGCATAAGCCAAACATGGGCTGATCCTAATATTTATTTATGGGTGGGAACTCAGGGGCGTAAGCCTAGCATGGGCCGATCCCAATGTTTATTTATGGGTGGCAGCTCAGGGCCATAAGCCTAGCATGAGTCGATCCTAATTTTTCTATTTACGACTAATTAGTTGGTCATTTGTATCATATGCCTTACAAAGATTACGAAGTAACAAAGGTAAAATGAAGAAAGGAACGTAATGTACCTAAATCTACAATAATATATAAAGGTGGTCTACTATCACTATTTGTAAACTTGTATTTGATTTCAATTGAGCTCTTATATCATGTGTGGTTACTTTTAGCCTTACATATTCAGTACATACTTTTGTAATGACACCCCTTATGGGGGACCTGTATTTCATGTTGAATTCATAGATGCTTCAGCTAGTACACCTTCTCAGTAGGAGCCTAGGATATCTAGAAGCTGTTGGTGAGCTCCAAATTGATTTGGGGCTTTCCGAGTCTATTTTATATATTTTGGTATTGTACAGAAGTTAAGAGTATGGCGGGAGTTTGTCTGGACCTTAGCTAATTTTTTATGTATCTTTTTGATTCTTTGTATACCAACGTAAAATTAAGTATGGTAATGTCCTGTATCTTAGATGTGGTGGCCCTAACGGCTAAGTCTTGGATATAAATTGGTGCTTGCCCATATGGTTGTTCTCATTAATGCATTGTATCATATTTGGTAGAACACTTGGTTATCATATTTACATACGTGAGATGTATAGGGTTACAGGTTGGTTCTCTCAGGCCTTATGGCTATGGGTGCCTGTCCGCCCCAATAGGATTTGAGGCTTGACAAAAGTGGTATCATAGAATGCCGCACTAGGGAAACTACAAAGTCGTGTCTACATAGAGTCTTGCTTATGAGTGTGTTGTGCACCACATCTATAAACAGGAGGCTATGGGACATTTAGGGGCTGTCTCTTTTTCTTCATATCTTAGATCATAAAATTGAGCCCATGTTGTAGGTGAAGTCATATTTAACCATTAAATCTATTTTTTTCTCTAATTATAGTTAATATGCCAGTTATAAGGAGTAAGAATACAGGTAAATGAATAGATGTGGCCATTGGAGAAGGACCAGCAAGTTAATCAAAGTGAGCCTCAAGATGAATTTGTATCACAAACTTCTTCTTCTCCTCCATCTACAGAAGAGCTAAAAAAGAGAAAAAACGCATCCTCTGAACCACCTATTAATGATACTGAGCAAGATCTAAGGAATGCGGTGCAATTTTAGGCTCATATAGTTGCTGGATAAGATGAAGGACTAACTATTCCAACCACAGGTTTTAGTAGTGCAAATAGGGTAGCTAGCCTACGGACACAAGATTTCCTTAAGCTAGATCCTCCTATATTCATCGATGCAGATATTAATGAAGACCCATAAGACTTTATTGATCAAATCCAAAGGGCTCTATATGTCATTTATGTATTGGGTAAAGAGAAGTTGAGCTAGCAGCATACTGATTCAAAGGGGAGGCTATATTTTGGTATGAAGATTAGAAAAGTTCTAGGGGTATTGCTGCACCTTCAACTACTTGGAAAGATTCCAAAGAGGCATTTATTGATCATTACCTTTTATTTGAGATTCGAGAGGATCGTGTAGATCAATTCCTAAATCTTCGCCAAGAGAATATGAGTATATGGGAGTACAACCTCGGGTTTAACTCTTTGTCTAGGCATGATCCTAATATAGTAGTTACTATGGATGATAGAGTTCATCGATATGTGGATAGGACATAGCAAGGATACAATATTTTGCACAAAAAAATGAAGGATCAGAGGCAATGAAGAAGAACACAAGAATTGGAAAGAGGGCATTCCAAGAGGGCCAGATCTATGGGGCTGTTTATGGAATCCCAAGGAGAGTTTAGGCCTCAGTTTTCTAATAGACCGCCTAGGCCATTATCTTCATATCCTGCAGCTAGTTATCTACTACAGTTTCAAAGGTCTAAAGTAAATAAGTTTGGAAATACAATTGAGAGTCAGCAATCACGGACAGCGTGATATCAAGGCAAGGGAATATGGGCCAATTAAGACCTCCTTAGAAGCCATGTAAAAAATGTGGAAAGCTTCATTTAGGTGCATGTCATTTTTGGACAAATGCTTACTTTTGGTATAGTATGTTGGGGCATATGATGAGAGAATTCCCAAAAGGGGCATAGGTGGTATGGTACGACCTACTAGATCAACTATTTTATTATCATCATGGTGTCATGTTTATTTAGGGGTATATAGACTATGGGTCATGGTAGAGATGCTAAAGGAGCAGCTAGCTCTAGTGGAGTTCAGAATCATACATATGCTTTAGTGGATTGACATAATTTAGAGGATTCTCTAGATGTGGTTATAGGTACATTGTCCATCCTTTCATATGATGTATATGCATTAATTGATCCGGGTTCTACTTTATCATATGTCACTCCATTAGTTACTGGAAAGTTCAAAGGAACACCGGAATTGCTAGCTAATGTAACACCCAAAAATCTAATCCCGAGATGTCACACGGTGCTTAAGGCTATAAGTAGCCCTAAGCTAACCCTTTGAGCCTGCTACTTCTTCTAACACTTACGTTAATATAGTCTAGCTGAGAATAAATATTGTGTCATATAAAAACTAAAATGAATAAATAATAGATACTGTATGGAAAACAAATACTAATAGTCTTTAAATAAACTCGTAGTCTGACAATCCTCTACTACTAACAAAGAACTAGAGAGCCATAGGGATACACCCCCAACTGACTCGAACTAAACTGAAAATGATAATCCGTGAACTAAAGAAAACTAAAAGTCTAAGGAATTAGGCCCTCGAATCATGAGGACTCACCACTGTGGGAGAGTAGATAAAGATGCTCGGACTACTCACGCTGCGGATACTGAGCACTTGGACCTATATTATGAGACAATATAGCACACAGACCTATATATGGATAAGTACTTTGAGGATGTACTGAGCATATAGGGATACAATGCAATAAGTAAACAATATCATCAACTTTGTAGAAAACAAGCATGCTGATATAAATGACTCACATAGCTTGAGGAAAAACTGAAATCTGAATCTCAAAAATCATGTCTAATGAAGCATATAGTACAAATCTAGTGAGTAATTATATTTAATTCTAAAATCTTTATTCTCCCTCTTGTTTTCAAAAGCTTTGTAATAAAGAGAAATCTTAAAACAATAGCTTTCAAAACTTATATTTTTATCTTATATAAGGGACTTCTTTGAAACTTAGAGATATTAGGACTTTGGGACTTAGGGACTTTGGGCTTGGGTGTTTCTTATAACCGACATAAACTATGTGAGCTGACATGGAGTCCAATGTATTGCCCGCATTGGGGAGGGCTGCTCTATCCTTGATATCGGAGTAGAACCTTTAACTTTAGTGATAACTATCTTAACTCACTTGGGGAAATTCAGAAACCTATGATGGCTCGTAGTTTTGGGGAATGAGACCTCGGAATCATACCCTCTCGGTGCAAAATGCTACTCCCATACTTATTGCTCAGAACTTTAGGAAATCCACCTTAAATAGCATAAAGTTTTATAATTAAAACTGATTATGCTTCTCTTTACTTTATATCATAACTTGAATAAATAATGTGGATTCCTATCTTATCTTAGTTCAAATGATCAACTTTCTTCATAAAAAACAAAAATAGCTATTCATGGTATGGTTAAATCATGATCATTCTTTAAGTTCAACATACATACTAGGGCTTAGTGGCCTATGCTTCAATTTTATGTCAAACACCATAAAATTCATACTTAATAACACAATCGTTCATAATTTAACTTAAAATCTGGAACATTCATCAATAGGTGAAGAAATATAAACAAAATCATGTAATTAAACTCTCAATCCATGGAAAATGTTATAATCTTGCAAATAATGGTAATGGGTATAAACCCTAACTTGATTTTCATGGAAATCATAGTAAAATTCAGAAATTTATAACTAAAGAAAGTTTTTGGGCATAAGAACGCAAGGATTATTCTTGTTCAAACCCCCACATACCTTGGATTGATAAACTTGGATGAATAACTTGCTTTTGAGATGTTATTGGAACTCTTGAATGAGGGTTCTTGGAATTCTTGCACTAAGACCTTGGAATCTTGACTCAATTTGGAGAATTGATGGAGAAATCTTGAGTTTCTTGGAGGAGAAGTTTTATGAACTAGGGTTTTTGGTTGAGGGATTTTGATAAAAATGGTATATGATGCTTGTAATGACCTTAAATCAGATGTTTGGACGATTTAAGTGGCTTGGAAAAAGTCCAATATACCCTTTTTAACTTCTAAACGAAACTGGAAAAAATATAACTTGAAGCCCAATTTTATGGGCCACCGCGATACACCACTATCGCGGTGGCTCACTTGAAATTGATGAATGGGAATCTGGGGATCACCACGACGCGGAGCCATCGCATTGTCCCACTGGTTGGGACCTAAAACTTCAGCGTGACGCACTACAATTGTGCTGGGCTACTGGAAAGTGACAACTGGGAAATTGGGGTCCTCCACAATGTGCCACCATCATGGAGTCCTACTAGAATTTGACCATTGTTAAATAAACCCTCTCCGTGATGCGCTAAACACCATAATGACGGTGTTTTACGATGAGAACTTAAATTAGCCATAAATTCTTGCCCGATTATCGAATTTAAGCGAATCTTATATCGTTGGAAAGCTAATTTAATTTGCCATACGATAAAAATTCAAAAATTACGAAAATTCTATATGATTTATACATTACTCACTTTGTAAGGCATCCCTTAATCTTCTAGAGATGAAATTAGGCTTGAAGAAAGTTTAGGGTATCACAATATCTCCCACTTGGGAACATTCGTCCTCCAATGTGGATGACGAAACTGAGATGCTGAAAACTGAGGCTATAAATTGTGTATGCTACTAAGAGCATGACTACACTGATTTACAAATGCATGAGCTATCGCATGAATGTATATATAAAGATTGAAACATGGAACGAAAGAGATGGCCTGAGGTTACTTGTTACCTTGAGCTGAATCTTAATCTGCAGCCAAAAAATGAGGGTACTTGGCCCGCATATTAGCTTACACTTCCTAAGTAGCGCCCTCAACTGACTGGTTTTTCCAAAGAACTTTGAACAAAGGAACTACTTTGTTCCTTAGTCTACAGATCTGGTGGTCTAGAATCTCAATTGGAATCTATTTAAATGAAAGACTAATCTGAATATGTGAGCTCTCTGAAGGATCCACTACAACGAAATCACCAATATGCCTCTTAAGAATGGAGACATGAAAGACGAGATGAATAAATGATAGATCTGCGGGCAACTCAATTTCATAAGTCAGTTTCCCAACACGACTCAAATTCTATAAGGGCCAACATAACAGGGACTAAGCTTCCCCCTTTTCCCAAAACTTTTCAATCCTTTCATGGGTGAAATTTTCAAGTACACCAAATCACCCACCTAAAACTCAAGATCTCTTCTCCTCACATCAGCATATGACTTCTGACGACTCTGAGCTATCTTCAATCTCTATCTAATCATATTGACTTTCTCCATAGCCTCAAACACTGCATTAGGTCCAATCAAAGAAGCCTCACCCACTTCATACTAACCTATGGGTGATCTACATCTCATCCCACACAGAGCCTCAAACGGGGCCATCTAGATGCTAGAGTGATAACTATTTTTATACGCAAATTCAATCAGTGGAAAATGCTCATCCCAACTACCCCTGAAATCAAGAGCACATGCTCTTAACATATCTTCCAAAGTTTGGATGGTCCTCTCAGCCTACCCATCTATCTACATATGAAAAGCAGAACTCAAATAAATTTAGGCACCAAGACCCTTTTGAAAAGCTCTCCAAAACTGAGAAGTAAACTGAGTACCCCTATCTAAGATGATATACAAGGGAACTCCATGCAATCTGACTAACTCCTGGATATACAATCTAGCATAATCCTTAGTCGTATAAGATGCATGCACCGGCAAGAAATATGCTACCTTAGTCAATGTTTCTATAACAACCCAAATAGAATCATGAAGACGACATGAAAGAGGTAAACCAGTCACAAAATCCATATTCACCTCTTCCCACTTAAAAGTGGGTATACTAAAATTTTACATCACACCACCAGGCCATTGGTTCTCTATGTTAACCTGTAGGCAAGTTGCAGACTTTGCCACAAACTCTGCTATATCCTTCTTTATGGCACTCAACCAATAGATTCCTTGCAAGTCGCGGTACGTCTTGGTAGTGCTGGGATGAATAAAATATTGTGCACCATGCGCCTCAACTATAATTATCTACCTCAGGTTATCAACACAAGGGACACACAATCTATCTTGAGACTTAAACACACCATCTCCCCCTTGGAAAAAAACCTCTACCTTTTGGTCTTTAACTAATTCCTTCAGTTTGACCAAACTAAGATCCATGTCTTGCTTCTCCTTTACTTCCGAAACCAAAGAGGATTAGGAACTACTCTAAACCCAAACATTACCTTCAGTTGAATCACGTAACCTAACACCTAATCTAGCCAAATGATGAACTTCATGATCCAACTCCTTTTTATCCTTCTCTACATTAGCCATACTGCCCATAGACAACCTACTAAGGGCGTTTGCCTCTACATTGGCCTTGCCTGGATGATATATTACACTTATATCATAATCTTTTAGCAACTCTAACCATCTCCTCTATCTAAGTTTCAAATCCCTCTGAGTAAACACATACTGCAAGCTATTGTGGTCCGTAAACACATCAACATGAATACCATACAGATAGTGCCTCCAAATTCTCAAGGTAAAAACCACAACAGCTAATTCAAGATCATGGGTTGGGTAATTTTTTCATGCGACTTCAACTATCTAGAGGCATAGGCTATAACCTTACCTCTCTGCATCAACACACAACCCAAACCAACTCTAGAGGCATCACAATACACCATAAAACCATTCATGCCATCAGGCAATGTCAACATAGAGGCTGAAGTGAGTCAATTCTTCAACTCCTGAAAAGTTTCTCGCAGGAATCTGACCAAAGAAACTTAACTTTCTTTTGGGTCAACCGGGTCATGGGAGACACAATAGATGAGAAACCTTCAACAAAATAACGGTAATAGCCAGCTAGACCTACGAAACTCCTAATGTCTGATGGAGAGATAGGTCTAGTCCAGTATCTTAAAACTTCAATCTTCTTTTGGGGATCAACTCTAATGACTTCAGCTGGAATAATATGACCGAGAAAGGCTATTAGCCTTAACCAAAATTCACACTTGCTGAATTTGGCGAACAACTGATGATCTCTAAGAGTTTGCAAGACAATTTTAAGATGATCCGCACTGTCAACCACGCTACGGGAGTAAACAAGGATATCATCTATGAACACTATAACAAACACATCAAGATACTGCTTGAACACTCGATTCATGAGGTCCATGAAAGCCGCTGGAGCATTAGTTATCCCAAAAGACAAAACTAGAAACTCAAAACCATAACGGGTTTGGAAGGCTATTTTGGGATATTACACTACTTTACTTTAAGCTGATGATAGCCGAATCTTAGGTCTATCTTTGAGAAATAACTATCACCTTGTAACTGATCAAACAGGTCATCAATTCAAGGAAGAAGGAACTTATTCTTGACTATGACCATATTAAGCTGATAATAGTCAATGCACATATGCAAAGAACCATTTTTCTTTCGCACGAATAGAACAAGTGTGTCTTAAGGAAGAAAAACTAGGCCTTATGAAACCTTTATCTAGAAGATCTTTGAGTTGCTCTTTCAAATCCTTAAGCTCTGCGGGTGCCATATGGTATGGAGGAATAAAAATAGGCTGTGTATTGGGAAGAAGGTTAATCCCAAACTCTATCTCTCTATCGAGAGGTACGCCTATGAGATCTTTTAGAAAAACTTCTAGAAACTCATTAACTATACTGAATGACTAGATAGTTGGAGCCTCAAACTTAGTGTCCTTAACTCGAAACTAAATAATAAATACAACATTTGGATATTAGCTTTCTGGCTTTGAGATAGGATATAAAATAACTCATGGGAGATACTGAACTCCCGGACCACTCAAAGACTGGTTCATCAGGAAACTAAAATTGAACCACATGGGTATGATAGTTTATAGACACGTAACGGGAATGAAGCCAATCCATACCCAAAATAGGATCAAAATCCACCATATCCAACTCTATCAAATTAGCAATTATGACTCTATGATGAACAGTAATAGGGCACTTTTTGTAAACTTGTTTAGAGACAACTGAATCTCCTACTATGGTGGAAACCAAAATGGGCTCAGGGATATTTTCAAAGTTTATCTCAAAATTCATAGCAACCAATGGTGCCAGATAAAAAAAACTTGACCTAGGGTCCAACAGCACATACATATTAAAATGAAAGATATAAAGCATACCAGTAACAAAATCTATTGAATCCCCCTACTCCTGGTAGGATAGCAAAGCATACAATCAATTCTGGAACTTACCGCTAGTACTACTGGATGAAGAACCGTGAGGAGGGTTTGGATGGGCTAAAGAAGTTGGTGCACTGGTAGCCTAAGTCTCGGCTCCTATGTCTAGCATGCGGACACTCTCTAAGTCTATAGCCCAACTTTCCACAACCAAAACAACCCCTCTGCTTAGCCAAACACTCGTCGGGATGGGTCCTTCCACACTTAGCACATGGGGGATAAGTAGGTTTATTACTCATACTGTGTTGGGATCTAGTCATAGAAAACTTATTCCCTTGCTCCTGCCTATTTCTTTGTATGGGAGCACTAGTTAATGAAGGTGCTGGCATAAATGAACTACTCTAAAATTGTGGATGGTTCCCTCCATAGGATCTAGTCTGACTATGATTATACTACTCTAACCTAGCCCTTTTATTTCCCCTTACTCTATCTCTCTCATTTATTTTGTCTTCCTTAATCTACTGAGCATGCATAATCAGTCTAGACAGATCCATATCCCTATTGAGTATAGCAGTCCTACGCTCTGTCAGCACCAAACCAGACATACCAGTCATGAACTTACTCATGATAGATCGGGTGTCAGCTATAAAGTTATGAGCATACTTAGATAACTGGTTGAATTTAAGGAAATACTCCTTAATAGTTATAGATCCTTGCCTCAGGTTCATGAATTCCTCTATCTTTACTTCCCTCATCTCAAGCTAGAAGAAATTATATAAGATTGTATCCTGGAATACCTATCATGACATAGGAGGAGCATTCTCCCCATTAGTCTTCATCCACACCATAACCCAGTCATAAGCAATACCTTTCAGCCTATAAGAGGCCAACTCTACACTCTTTTCTTCAGTTATATGCATAACCTGGGTGATTTTCTTCACCTCCTCAAGATACAACTGTGGGTCCTTACCTGCCTTCGACCTATAAAACTTTGGTGGATTCATCCTCATGAAATCTCAAATCATTGATATAGCTAAATTACCTCTTCGCTGATGCAAAACTGCAGCCTGATTATTGGCTTAAACATTTGCGATGACTACTTGGGCTAATGCTTGAAAGACAGCCCGAAACTCAACATAAGACACATTCTCATTTAGAGGATCGGCCGGTTAAGGTTGCTGATCGATATTCCTATAGGAATTAGCTCTTTGGGGAGGTATTTCCCGTCATAAGATGGCATGACTATAAGCACGACTGATTATGAAAGAAAGAGATGACATTTTCCTAAGATGTCTTATAGCCTCTTTCTCATATATGTGGCGTGCTACGCACCAATGATCAAGACTCTAAGTTATGTGGCTTGTTAGATTCCCTAGGACTCCTTATACCTTAGGCTCTGATACAAAGTTTGTAATACCCCAAAATCTTAATCCGAGATGTCACACGGTGCTTAAGGCTACAAGTAGCCCTAAGCTAACCCTTTGAGCTTGCTACTTCTTCTAATACTTACGTTAAGATATTCTAGTTGAGAATAATTACTGTGTCATATCAAAACTAAAATGAATAAATGATAGATATTGACTGAAAGAAATAATAGTCTTTAAACAAACTCATAGTTCGACAAGCCTTTAATACTAACAAAGAACCAGAGAGCCATTAGGACAGACCTCTAACTGATTCGAACTAAACTGAAAATGATAGTTCTTGTACTCAAAGAAAACTGAAAATCTGAGGAAGTAGGCCCTCGAATCATGAGGACTCACCACTGTGGGAGCGTAGATAAAGATGCTCAGACTACTCATGCTTAAGAATACTAAGCACCTGGACCTACATTATAAGACAATGTAGCAGATAGATATATATGTGGATCAGTACTTTGAGGATGTACTGAGCATATGGGGGTGCAATGAAATTAGTTAACAATATCATCAACTTTGTAGAAAACATGTATGCTGATATAAATAACTCACATAGCTTAAGGAAAAACTGAAATCTGAATCTCATAAATCATGTATAATGAAGCATATAGTACAAATCTCATAAGTCATTATATTTACTTCTAAAATCAGTATTCTCCCTCTTGTTCTCAAAAACATTGTAAGAAAGAGAAATCTTAAACAATAGCTTTCAAAACTTATACTTTTATCTTATGAAGAATAAGGGAATTCTTTGAAACTTAGAGATTTTAGGACTTTGGGACTTTGGACTTGGGTGTTTTTTCTAACCGACATAAACCATGTAAGCTGACATGGAGTCTAACGTCTTGTCCATGTTGGGGAGAGCTGCTCTATCCTTGCCATCAGAATAGAACCTTTAACTTTAGTGATCACTATCTTAACCTACTTGGGGAAATTTAGAAACCTACGGCGTCCTTTAGTTCTGGGGCATGAGACCTCGGAATCATACCATCTATGTGCTAAATGCTACTCCCATACTTATTGCTCATAACTTTTGAAAATTCACCTTAAAATAGCATAAAGGTTTATAATTAGAAATGATTATGCTTCTCTTTACTTTATATCATAAATTGAATAAATAATGTGGATTCCTATCTTAGTGGCCCATTCTTCAATTTAATGTCAAACACCACAAAATTCATACTTAATAACACAATCCTTCATATTTCAACTTAAAATCTGGAAAATTCATCAATAGGAGTAGAAATATAAACAAAATCATGTAATTCAACTCTCAATCCATGGGAAGTCTTACAATCTTGTAAACAATAGTACTGGGTATAAACCCTAACTTGATTTTCATGGAAATCATAGTAAAATTCAGAAATTTATAACTGGAAGAAAGTTTTTGGACACAAGAACATAAGGATTGTTCTTTGTCAAATCCCACATACCTTAGATTGATAAACTTGGATGAATAACTTGCTTTTTAGATGTTATTGGAACTTTTGAAAGAGGGTTCTTGGAATTCTTGCACTAAGAACTTGGAATCCTGACTCAATTTAGAGAATTGATGGAGAAATCTTAAGTTTCTTGGAGGAAAAGTTTGATGAACTGGGATTTTTGGTTGAAGAATTTTGAGAAAAATGGTATATGATACTTGTAATGACCTTAAATCAGGTGTTTGGATGATTTAAGTGGCTTGGAAAAAGTCTAAAATATCCTTTTTAACTTCTGAATAAAATTGGGCAAATAATATAACAGGGAGCTCAATTTTATGGGCCACTGTGATATGCCACTATCACGGTGGATCACTAGAAATTGATGAATAGGAATCTGGGGGTCACCGTGATACGGAGCCATCGCGTTATCCCATTGGTTGGGACCTGGAACTTCAGCATGACGCGCCACAATTGCACTAGGCTACTGGTAAGTGACAACTTTGAAATTAGGATCCTCCACGATGCACCACCATCATGGAGTCCCACTGGAATTTGACAATTGATAAATAAACCTACTCCGCGATGCACTAAACACCATAATGATGTTGTTTTACAATGAGAACTTAAATTAACCATAACTTCTTATCCGATTATCTAATTTAGGTGAATCGTATATTGTTGGAGAGCTAATTCAATTTCTCATACGATGAAAAGTCAAAAATTAGGAAAATTCTATATGATTTACATATTACTCACTTTAGAAGTCATCCCTTAATCTTTTAGAGATAAAATTAGGCTTAAAGAAAGTTTGGGGTATCACAGTTAAGACATTTGACATGTCAGCGCCGGTTGGTGAATATATTATAGCTAAGAGAGTGTATCAAAATAGTATAATAAAAATTTGTATTTACGATACAATGGCCGACCTTTTTTAGTTAGAAATGGTTTGATGTTATAATGGGTATGTATTGGTTGGCTTCTTGTTATTCCATAGAAGATTGCCGAACTAAGAGGATGTATTTGCATTTTCCAAGCGAGGTAGTCCTTGAATGGAGGGTTAATATTGGTGTGCCAAGAGGTAAATTTATTTTTTATCTTAAGGACAAAAGGATGATTTCTAAAGGTTACATATATTATCTAGTTAGAGTAAAGGATACAAATACAGAGCTATCACTCTTCAAACTATTCAAGTGGTAAATCAATTTCCCGATGTATTTTTTGAAAATCTTCCAGGATTGCCTCTAGAATAAAAAGTAGAGTTTAGTATTGATGTGATTCCAGGTACTCAACCAATCTTAATTCCACCATATAGAATGGGCCCGACAGAGTTACGGGAGTTGAAAAGAGCAATTGAAAGACTTGCTAGAAAAAGAATTCATAAGGCCTAGTATGTCTCCCTGGGAAACACCACTGTTATTTATGCGTAAGAAAGATGGCTCATTGAGAATGTGTATTGACTACCGTCAACTGAATAAGGTGACATTTAAGAAAAAATATCCCTTCCAAGAATTGATGATTTATTTGATCAGTTACAAGGCGCTAGGTATTTTTCAAAGATTGACTTAAGATTTGGTTGCCACCAACTGAGGGTCAAAGAGAAAGACATACCAAGAAAACTGTTCAAACATGGTACGATCATTATGAGTTTCTAGTTATGTCCTTTGGGTTAACTAATGCACCCACAAATTTTATGGATTTGATGAATAAGGTGTTCAAGCCATTCTTAAATTTGTTTTTGATAGTTTTTATAGATGATATTCTTGTTTATTTGAGATCAAAGAAAGACCATGCTGTTTACTTATGAAAGGTGTTACAGATTCTTTGTGATCGTAAGCTATATACAAAGTTCTCTAAATGTGAGTTTTGGTTAAAATCTGTGGCATTCTTGGGTCATATTGTATCTAATAAAGGAATAAAGGTTGATATTTAAAAGATAGATAATGTGATGAACTGGCCAAGACCTATAACACCTATAGATATTCATAGTTTTCTTGGGTTAGTAGGTTATTATAGAAGGTTTATTGAGAGATTCTCTTCAATTTATGCACCTTTAACAAATCTAACACACAAAGCATCCAAGTTCCAGTGGAATAACACATGTCAAAGGAGTTTCCAAGATCTAAAGAATAAGTTGACTTCTACACCCATATTGGTACTTCCAAAAGGCACAGAAGGGTATGCAGTGTATTGTGATGCTTCAATAATTGGCTTAGGATGTGTGTTGATGCACCATGGTAAAGTAGTAGCATATACCTCAATACAATTGCGGCCACAAGAGAAAAATTATCCAACGCATGATCTTGCGCTAGCAGTAGTTATATTTTCTTTAAAGATATGGCGTCACTACTTTTATGGGATTCATGTTGACATATATACTAACCATAAGAGTTTGAAATATATATTTAGCCAGAGAGATCTAAATTTGAGGCAGCGGAGGTGGGTTCAACTACTAAAAGACTATGATGTTTATGTCTTGTATCATTCGGGAAAAACAATTATGGTAGCTGATGCATTAAGTCATAAGGATATGGTGAGTACTTATGTATAGTTTATGAAAATATAAGGGATGACTATAGATCTACACCTACTAGCAAATTTGGAGGTTTGCCTTCTTAAAACTCTAGATAAGGGGATTATTGTGCATAATGTGGAAAAATCTTCATTAGTAGTTGAGGTGAAGGAGAAGCAATATACAGATCCTATTCTATAATAGCTTAAGAAGAATGTAGAATGTGGTCTGACCAAGACATTTGAGCTAACACAAGAGGGAGTACTTTGGTGCCAAAACAGATTGTGTGTGCATAATATAGATAGGCTAAGAAAGAGGATTATGATAGATGCATATCATTCAAGGTATTCCATTCATCCAGGGTCAACTAAAATGTATCAGGATTTAAAGGAATGTATTAGTGGAGTGACATGAATAAGAACATTATAGAATTTATAGTCGAATGTCCAAATTTACTGAGATTTAAAGTAGAACACCTAAAGCCTAGGGGTTATATCAATATATAGATCATCTAATCTTGAAGTAGGACATGGTCAACATGGACTTCGTCACTGGTTTGCCTCGTACATCTCAAAAGTTCAATTCTATATGGGTGATAGTTGAAAGGCTTACCAAATTAGCACACTTTCTACAATTTAAGACCACTCATACAATCGAAGAGTAGGCAAAATTATATATCATAGAGATAGTTTGGCTACATGGAGTACTAACCTCTATTATATCATATAGGGGAACTCAATTTACTATAAATTTTTGGAAGTCTTTTTATAGAAATTTAGGAACACAAGTGAATTTAAGTATAGCTTTTCACCCTCAAACAGATAGACAAGTAAAACGTACCATTCAAACACTTGAAAATATAATACGATCTTATATATTGGACTTTAAAGGAAGTTGGGATGATCATTTACCTATCATGGAGTTTACCTACAACAATATCTATCATTCAAGTATCAAAATGGCACCATATGAAGCTTCGTATGGAAGAAAGTGTAGATCACCAATTGGATGGTTTGAAGTAGGGGAAATTGCTTTGTTCAGGTAAGATCTTGCTCATCAAGCTATGGAAAAGTTTAAAGTAATCCAACAACGACTAGAAACAGCCTAAAGTCGACACAAGTCATATGCAGATATTAGAAGAAGGGGGCTAGAGTTTGTTGTAGGTGATTGGGTATTCTTGAAGATATCACCAATGAAGGGGGTAATGAGCTTTGGTAAGAAAGGAAAACTAAGTCCACATTATATAGGCCCATATAAAATTATTTGAAGGTTTGGCTAAGTCATTTATGAATTAGAGCTACCCCAAGAGCTCTCAACAGTTCATCCAATATTTTACGTCTCGATGCTTTGAAAGTGCATCGGAGATCCATCTCATATTACTCCTACTAAGGATGTACAAATTGCGGAAGATCTCACCTATGAATAAATACCTATTGCTATTCTAGATCGACAAGTTAAGAAGATAAGGAATAAATAAATAGCTTCTATAAAAGTGCTTTGGAGAAACCAGTAAGTATAAAAGACAACACGAGAAATTAAAGAAGTGAAGAAATGCAAGTACCCCAATTTATTCAAATATGAAGAGAAAGTTCAAGATGCTGAATTGGGGCAATAATGAGAAAGTGTAATATATAGGTACTACATGATAACATGAGTATCAAATTTAGGCTTGAACTTGTTTTAGTTGGACAATTCTGCTCATATTCGAGGACGAATGTTCCTAGTGGGGAGGATGTAACACCCCATACTTTGCATGTACTTGTTCTATTTATATGTAACTTGGTATAGACTTGTGGAATAAGTAGCAGATGAGATTTTTTATGCGAGCATTAATAGTGTAGATGGAATTCTAAATGTTGCTCATACGTTTTAAGGTGACGCGACCAAGTTAACATTGATACAATTGTTAAACTCAGAATCGTAAGCCGGTGTTTGAATAAAATGTTTAAAATGACCAAGTATATACAAGTTTTAATTTAGATTAAATGGATTAAGAACTGAAAATGGAGTATTTTATTGAGGTACTTGATTGACTTAATTAAGCAAGTAGGTGGATCACCTTCTTAAGCTATTTCGAACAAGTTTATGGGCTCAAGGCTATGGATCAGACTCGAGCCTATATTAATGTACTCACTAGTAAACTTAGCCGTGCTTCACCCAATCATGAAATACATTATTAAATATGTAATTTAATTTATTTTTAACATATTAGAAAACAATGAAAGGATCTTAAATTGTGAAACTTGGCTGTAAAGTATTTTGATTGTGTACAATGATGTCAAAAAAGTGTTGTATCATATCAATATACAGAAAATATTTTTTTTAGCCCTAGAGTATATTGTGAATCTTTTCACATCAAATATTATTAATTTGTGACCAATTAAATTCACTCTGTTATTATTGTCCTAATAAAAGTTTCACACAAAAAAAAAATTGTATAACTTATAAGGATAATAGGTTTCAACATAATTTCTTCTTAACATTTAGTAAAATAGTCAAATGTCAAAAACGATTATTACTAAATTATTGTACATTGTGAATAACTAAACTTCAATTGCAATGAATTATTTAGATTGAAGTAACGTAAAAGGAATAATTTCTTTTTACAAAAAAGAGAGAATATCGATGCAAAATTTGAATTTTTGAATTGGGAGAAATCAAGGTCATAATTTGATTGATGCTAAAACTCTTTAGGTTGTAGCAAAAACCTATAGTGTCATACTTTGACAGCTTCAATAGACTCCATCACCATAGTATATTTGTCCAAATGTCTTACTTACCATCTATAATGCCTGTTTTTCTCATAGTCTTGATCATAATCATATTGTTGCAAAATATTATGTAGTAAAGTGTGAAGTTATGGAAATTTAAGCATATATAGGAGAATAATGAAGTGGGTCATACCAATGGAGATGAAAGTTTTTCTATAACTAATGATATAATCAATTATTAATCATCAAGACAATGGTAATGAGATCATAATTAAGTGAAAAAATAATGCATGATTCTTGCGATCTTTTCATTAGCTACGTATAGTTGTGAAAGACAAATAGCATTACTAAATAATTTTCAAATGTATTATTTTTTACAATCTTTTTTAGGTAGTAATCTTGAAAGGTAGTTTAGCCCAACATATGATTGCAATGATCTATGAAAATTTAAATGTATTGAGAATTTTATGAACAACAAAAAATGAAAACTTATGGATTGCATTTTTATATCATAACAAATAATTTTTCTTTGATTTAAACTATATTCTAGAAAGTACTATGAATTAACTTTACATTCTCATTTTCTATCAATAGGCATATTAAAAATTTATTTAAGGATACATATATAGTTTCTTAAGCAGCATGCACGTATGAGTTGTCTTCCTTTTTCCTCTTTCGGAAACACAATAACCTGAAGACAGAAAATGATAATGCAATAAATAAAAATATAACTAAGTATGAAAAATGGAAGAAATACTATAGCTAAGAATTGAAAGGGAAAGATGAACTATATTACATTATAACATAAACAAATCATTCTAAAATGGAAGAAAAAAAACTAAGCATGAAACATGCAAGAAAATACTGTAGCTAAGAGTTAAAGGAGAAAGATACAGTATATTGCAACATAACATATTCAAAACATTCTAAAAATAAGATGAAAAAAAAGAGACAAAATTAAAATTACGATTTAAAGAGGTTTTTAGTTCATACCTTGAAGGAGCCTAAACCATAAAGCTATCATATGTTGCTACCACTTCAAATATATCATAGCTAATACGACTAAAATTAACTTTTATTTAAATAGGAATAATATTTTTGTGGAATTTTAAGAATCATAAAATTATTTATTAAATATTTAGAGATATAAACATAAAAGTTTTGGGAGTTATGGATGTTACTATACTAATTGAGAGTAGATATTATGAATATGAAAAGAGAATGAGTTAAATAGATGATGTTTAATAGAAAAATAATTTTAAAAAATGAGACTTTTTTTAAATGAGAAAAGTACTTGAATTGTAAAGCAACACAACAATTCTACTCTTCATTATTTAAGTATAGCCTTAGCTGAATAAAATCAAAATACAACTAAAATTTAAATAGAATATTAAATTAAAAGTGACTTAGCAAAAACTTTTACATGATCAAACCTTAAATTGAAATAGGATAAATTTTGAGAAATAACAATTAAAAATGAGTCAGGAGTCTATCAAAAATAGTCTCTCTACTTCTTCAGAGGTAGTGGTATGGAGTGCATACATTTTACC
Organism: Capsicum annuum; assembly: GCF_002878395.1. Classification (NCBI taxonomy): domain Eukaryota; kingdom Viridiplantae; phylum Streptophyta; class Magnoliopsida; order Solanales; family Solanaceae; genus Capsicum; species Capsicum annuum. The sequence goes on along the minus strand of NC_061120.1, from coordinate 104,785,982 downwards.
CTCCCTAAACCCCAATTTGTGGGAATATACTGGGTTTGTTGTTGTTGTTGTAACATTTAAAAATGAATATATGCCTAAGTATCAAGATTACTTATTCAAAATGATTGATTTAATTAATATGACTTATTAATATAGTAAAAGATGATAAAAACTAAAAAAGGAAAATTGCCAATTTATTTAATATTATGTGAAAAAATTAGTTACCAACCAAAATTTCTTGTATGAGAGTTTCAAATAACACAAGAAAAATTCTTGATTGTGGGATATAATTCTTAATCATGGCATAGTCTTTAAGAATTAATATACAGACAATATAATCAATAATAATATAATCATTAAGATATTGTATTGATTCTCATTTACAATTATATCTGTAACTATACAATTATTTATGAATGTAACTATACAATTATTTATGAATGTAAGGTCCTTAAGATATCTTGGTACCCTAATAATTCTATTTTGAGTATTTTTTTAAGTCTTCTCCCTAAATTTTGCATCCCTTTTATCGTTTAACATATTTATTTTAATTGCAAAGTAAATAATTTTAAAAAACTATAGTTTATATTTGGAAAATAAAATAAAAAAAGAACATGCTACAATTTATAGTGACAAATAAAGAGAGAGTAGAATATCATACTACATAGGAAATCAGATATTAACTCTTCCATATAATTAAAATTCAACTTTTACGTATCTAATATTTACAGTCAATGATCTCGCTATTTTCTTGTCTACGAAAATTTGTTCATTTTCAGTTCTCAAATCTGTTCTCCTCATCATCTAAATTCACTCTCAAGGAGTTTTATCGTTCATGTTCTTCTTTTTAGTTTTCTTGTTATTTTCGAAAACATAATAACCTAAAGACATAAAATGTTAATTTCATCAATAAAAAAAATAACTAAGCATGAAAAATATAAGGAATACTATAGCTAAGAACTGAAAGGGAAAGATGATTCATTATAACATAACCAAATCATTCTAAAATGGAACAAAAAATTTAAGCATGAAAAATGCAAAGGGAAAAAATATAGTATATCACAACATAATATATTCAAATTACTCTAAAAATAATGTGAAAAAAGAGACAAAATTAAAATTTACGTTTTAAAGAGATTTTTAATTCATACCTTGAAGGAGCCAAAACCAAAAAGCTTTCATATGTTACTAGCACTTCAAAGTATATCATAGCCTATATGACTCAAAGTAATTTTATTTAAATAGGAATAATATTTATGTGAGATTTTAAGGGTCATAAAATTATTTATTAAATATTTGGAGTTATAAACATGAAAAGTTGGGAGTTATGGATGTTACTAATACTACTAATTAAGAGCAGATATTATGAAGATGAAAAAATATGAGTTACATAGATAATTTTTTTTGTAGAAAAATAATTTTAAAAATAAGAAAAAATTCAAATAAAGAAAAAAATAGATAAAAAAGGAATTGAGATCATAGAGAGGTGCCATATCACCTTGTCTACGACTCTCCTTTATATTATATGTATATTTGGGCAAAAATTAAGTAAAAAGGAAGAAGATGGAGAAAAGGCCCAATACTCAAATCTACCAAGGCCCAATTTAATATAGACCAATTAAGAATTAAGTAAGTAGCTGCATCACCTACTTTGAAATTTTGAGATGCTTGAACCCTTAAGTAGGTGCATCACCTACTTAAACCAATTTGGCCTATTTTGAGGTCCAAAAAATACAGCTAAAGAGATAGCCGAAATAGGGCCTTTATAAGTCCAAGTTGTAAGTTATTTTCCCTTATTCTTAAGTTACAAAAAAGGTTATACTTCACAAATTCTCACTACTATCTTTAAAGTAACAAGGAGCAGCCCTATATTTCCTTTTAGATTTCTTAGAGAAACCCTCACCTTTGCAGACAAAGAAAACTAAAAACACTAAAGGCTTAGCATAATTCTCCCATAGAAGATTAGGAAACCATGCTATTCATGATTAATTTGAAGTGTATAGCAGAATGTAAAGTAAGCTAACTACTCTCTTTTTCTTTGTTATTATGAGATCTCGTTTCTTCTTTGGTTTAAAGTGTGTAGGAAAGTGAAAGTTGAAGTTATTGAGGAGTTCAAATTAAAAGAATTAGTTGCAGAATTGAGGTAAGGTGACTGCTTTATTTTTTTCTCCTTATATATGAATTTTAGAGAGAATTATGGATGTGTTGTTACTGAGAACTCAAGAGATGATGAGTTTACTAATTTATTGCTATAATAAAAGGGATTTAGGACTGTTTTATGGACTATTTTATGTGTATATGTTGGGAGATGCTAGGTTGATATTGGGGAAAAGTGTGATTAGTTCATATTGAAATATAGAAGAAAGGTGTGGTGGTACACCATTGAGCTAATAGTTGTAAACATTTATTGCTCATTCTATTTGTATACCATTTTGGATGGTCTAATGAAGTCAAAGTTGTTTTGGGGGATCTTAAAAGAATCTACATGTATATGGATGTAATTGGAGGAGAAAAGGGTTAAAATAACACCCTCGATTGGCAAATTAAGGGCTTACTGCCCGACTACTATTTTGGTGAAGTTAAATAGCCCAAATTTATTGGTTACTTGCTAATATAAGTTTACCATATATTTTATTGTAGATAAGTAATCTAAAAAGTGGGAGTCAAGTTGGATTAGTATCGGAGATGTACGACCAGGTATGTAAGGCTACTCTATGTCATATTCTTTGGCATGAAATCCAACACTTCTGGTACAACATATGATACAAATCAAATGGTCACCTTAGATTTTGATGACTTATTTCGAGGAGAACACCTAAAGGATCAAGACTTGGTCACCCTGAGGGCACAAGAATATGCAAGGAAGGCCCATTTTGAGCAAGACATAAAGCAATCCCATGCGTGGAAGGTTGCTTGGATACTTGCCTTGATGCTAACTTGAGGACCATAAGCCTTGAATAATAAACCATAATCAGTTTTGAGGGCATGAAAGAGGTTCCATTCATCAAGTCCAAACAAACAAGGCGCCATTTATGAAGATAGAGGCTCTTGAGAGTATGTGGTATTCATCCAAGGAAGTGTACTTCCTAATATATTAAGAGGGACCATGAATATACTCCAAGGAAGCCTTGGATACATTACAAAGGCACCTCAACGTAGGGGTATTATGGTTTTTTAAGACTCCTCTTTTACACTACAAAGGAGTATCCTTCATTAAGAGTATTTTAGTCTTTGTTTGTAATAAGTATAAATAGACAATTAGGCATTTATTTTTATTAGACTATGTTGAATTGATTGAGTATTTCTCAAGTTGTATTTTTCTTTCCTTAGTGTAGGGCTTGGAAAAGCCATCTTAGTGTAGGTTTTGGAAAAGACATTGAAACTAGGGTCATCATTGAGTGTGGAATCACTTTTGTTGACATTTTGGCAAGAATGGTTGGTGCTTGATGAGTTGATCCCTTTGTGTCCACCTAAGAGTGTGGTGTTATCCTCCAATGGTGCTGTGTGTCTTGGTGTTTAATACAGAAATTGGTGATATTCATTGGTATAGGTGTATGTCTCACTCTCTATCCTTTATATTTATGTACTTTTGTTTTCTTGTTGAATCTGTGTGTTCTCTTCTTCATCTACTCTTCTTCTAGTTGCTGATTTTTGGTTCCTTAGGAGTAACTTCACATTTAGTAGTTTATTTTCTTATCATTTGGTAGCAATAGCCATGTGTTAGAGTTGTTTCAACAACTCTAAGCCTTGGATCTAAGAAAATCTCAACAAAAAAAGAGTCTAGAGTCAAAAAATGCAAAAAAGTGTTTAATCTTGTGTGTTTGATAGTAGATCCGAATTTGCCAACGTATATCTACTATTTTTTAGCTTGTTTTGATAGTTTCTAGTGTTATATTGTTGTTCTCTAGCACTTAAAGGGTCTAGATCTACGATTAGAACAAGATTTAGTTGTTTTTTTTTTATCTAGATCCACCATTGTTGTGCCTTGTTTGAAGCTTTTTGAGGTGGGATTTCAAGGTGAATACCTTGTTTGTGGCGTGTTGTGGTTGATTTGTTTATATTTGAACTTGTCTTGGCTAAAGGAACCTAGATCTAAAAGAAAATTTGAATTTGGGGTTCATTTTCCTAGTGGTCAAACCTTGGTCAACTCTAGAATATTCATTTTGTTCATCCATCATCTTCAAATCTTATTGAAGAAGAATATTCAAGTAGCTTGTTTGATCCAGAAAGAGAGAAGAAAGAGAGTGTACTAAGTGTTTGCACAAGAATATTCCATAGTATATTCTATGTCTTACAAAAAGGAAGAGGGGACAAGGGGACAAGCAAGTACAATTGAAAGTACACTTGAGGGGACCAATCCATTTTAAATTCATTTGAAGCTCCAAAAAGGCTTCAAACCTTCAATTTCCCCCCTAAAACAGAAATTTCTTCTTCTCCTAATTGTGTTTAGCCAAAACAAGTGAATTGGGATTTGAAAATTTTGAAAAGTGATATCCGATCACAAGTTGCCATATCATCGCTTATATAAACAACCAAATTGAGTCCTAAATTATATTTCTAAGTTTCCATTCGTTGTTTCTAGTTTCTTTTGTGTTGATTCTACTACTAATTACCAAACTAGTAACTACCTACTAGGTTGACAATTAGTTTTGGGTTCTTTGTTTTGTGTCTACGTTTCTTTTATGCTTTTATCATTTGTAATTTGTTTTAACTTGTTGGTTCAAGTCCATAAGCAATTTTCTTTGAGTCATATCAAATTAAAATCTATTTTGATCCAAAGTAAATCATCGCTCACTCTCTTTCCAAGTACATGCCAAAGTTTCAACACTTGTGAGACCAAGTTTGAGGTAAGAATCCTAGAGTGAGAGAGTTGGTGAGGATATATGAACTAACTTGTTTGTCCATTTTGTAGGTTTGTTTCTTTTTTTTAGGTACCATGGCTGCCAATAATTTTAATGCCACATTTTATTGCATCAATGACCATTGTGATTGCTTCATTGCCCATGCTGAAAATTGCATACAAACCATTGAAGAGATACGCCAAATGCTTAGTGCACCAAATCCCAATTTTTGGAAAAGAGATGAAGAGGTGAAACAGGGGATTATACTTGACAAACTCCCTTGTGATACAAGCTTCTCAAAGGAGAAAGTGGGCTGCCATGATCCAAACCAAGGCAAAGAAGAATGTGCCCAAGATCTTAAAGGTAAAATAGCTAACTATTACACTTTTGTGCATGTGAACGATGATTGTGTAGCTAGTAGCCTATTGAGCGTTAGTGGTAGCTTATCTATTTTTGAGTCTACTGTTTACTTTCCTCTTGATGATGATGTACATATTTATGAGTTTGGATAAGCTAGTTGATCCTATTAATGAACGAATTAACTCTTCTTGTAACATCAATTTAAGTCCAGCTAGTGTTGAATCCAATGTGGTAAATGAAAGTATATCATCTATTGATTCTTTGCCTACTTGTTGATGATGTATATGTTGTGAGAGTGGATACACTAGTTGATCCTATTGATGACCAAATTGAATCTTTTTATAAGATTAATTTATGTCCACCTAGTGTTAAAGCCATTGTGTTGAATGAACATACATCGTCTTGTGAAACTTGTGTTGATCAACTCATGTGTGAAAATTTCCCACCACTTAAGGTTATATTTGTTGTAATTAATAGAACTTAAGTGAGTGAAAAATTTGATAATGTTGGTCAACAAAATAGGAGTGAACCCGAGAGCTATTCTCGAAACAATCTTATGCTTAAAACCGCTTTGAAACTTGATATTGACCTTTTAGAGAGTGAAGACCTCACATTTTCTGAATCTGCCAGTGGATTAGATCATGCTCTCTTTAGGAATAATGTCTTGTTTGAAGATGATATAAACACTACTAATGAGCCTAGTGGTGAAAAGGATGGTATAGCTTACTTTGGAGTCTATAACCTATATGCTAACCCACTATGGTGTGACAACATTTCTCCTAAAGATGGAAATCTCTTCTTGAAAGATGAGAGTACTCTTAAGGGTAAGGAATGTGTAGTATTGGAAAGGAATAGCCTATTGTGTGATGAATGCTTTGATTTGCTTGAATATTTAAGAAACCAAATAGGCAGTTTTTCCTTGAAAAATGATTGCAGATGTGATCCTTTGTATGACACCCCACCTTTGTTTGATAATTATGAGGATGAATTGCTTGATTCTTGTAAAGACTTAAGCAATAATCCCTTTGATTTTTGTGGTGGTATGTCTCTACTTGAGGGATCTTCTATAAAAGGAGAAAGTGTCCATTTCTTGGAAATTACTTCTTCTTCTACTATGTGTGACCTTATTATTGAGAGTACTTATGGCGATAATGTTGAAACTAGTGGTGAGTACATATATGAAGACACCTTAGTAGAAGTTGACTTGAGTGATACCTTTCTCTCTTTCTACCTGCTTTTAATTATATGCATGCTATTTTAGAGAGTATGCCGTGGAGTTTGGGTGAAGCCTATGGGAAATAGGAGTGTTGTCTAGACCCGTGTCTATGGCCACTCTTCCCATTTGACCCCGGTGCCAAATATAGAATTGATGATGTTGTTGCACCCAACTTGTAACTTGGTCTACATGACAAGCAAAGTATCACTATTGGTAAATCCCATAGCCAAAACCTTTGTTCACCTTTCATTGAAACTTTAATATTTAATTCAGAGAATCCTTGTTTGTATTGCAAATATGTGCAACCTTGGCATGTAGAGATGATTTGTCATGTTAACCCTAACCCTCATGCCATGAGGAGTTTGTATTTATTTGGCCTCTCTTTGGTTTTGGAAGGTTTGGATTTGAGGTCGAATCCTTATCAATAAAGGGAGGATGATACAAATCAAATGGTCATCTTACCTTTTGATAAATTCTTTGGAGGCGAACACCTAAAGGCTCAAGACTTGGTCACCCTGAGAGCACAAGAATATGCAAGGAAGGCCCATTTTGATCAAGACATAAGCTAATCCCATGCGTGGAAGGTTGCTTGGATGCTTGCCTTGCTTCTAAACCGAGGACCATAAACCTTGAATAATGAACCATAATCGGTTTTGAGAGCATCAAAAGAGGTTCCATTCATCAAGTCCAAACACACAAGCCACCATTTATGAAGATGGAGGCTCGTGAATGCATGTGGAATTCATCCAAGGGAGTGTACTTGTAAATATGTTAAGAGGGACCATGAATATACTCCAAGTAAGCCTTGGATACACTCCAAAGGCACCTCAACTTAGGGGTGTTATGGTATTTTAAGACTCCTCTTTTACTCTACAAAGGAGCACCCTTCATTAAGGGTATTTTAGTCTTTGTTTATAATAAGTATAAATAGGCAATTAGACTTCTATTTTCATTAGTATTGATGAATTGATTGAGTGAAACTCAAATTGTATTTTCTTTCCTTAGTGCAGGGCTTGGAAAATCCATCTTAGTGTAGGTCTTGGAAAAGACATTGAAACTAGGGTCATCATTGAGTGTGGAATCACTCTTGTTGACATTTTGGCAAAAAAGGTTGGTGCTTGAGGAGTTCATCCCTTTGTGTCCACCTAAGATTGTGGTGTTATCATCCATTGGTGTTGTGTGTCTTGGTGTTTGATACACGCCTTGGTGCTATTCATTAGTGTAGGTGAATGCCTCAGTATCTATCCTTTAGATTTATGCACTTTTCTTTTGTTTCTTGTTGAATCCGTGTTTTCTGTTCTTCATCTACTCTTCTTCTGGTTGCTGATTTTTTGTCCCTTAGGAGTAATTTCACATTTAGTAGTTTATTTTCTTATCAACATAAGCTTCTAAACCTTTCCTATAGTAAACAGTACCTAATAGTAGCACATGATCTCCTATCTAGATAACAAACTTGTTCCCACTCCCTAATGTGTTAAAATACGTCACTACATTCTTATTATTGAGTTTGCATTTTTACATTCACTAGCAAGTCTCAGGAGTTCTCATTTAAGTCAACTAAGACCCGTATGTTATTTTTAGGTCCTAAATATCTCATTCATGTACAATCTGCCCCATACCTCTTTGACATTACATTAAGCGTTTATTCATATTTCTCTTATTGGTAGATTATTATTTCAAAGTACCATAATGCTATTACTACCAAAATAACAATCTTAAAGGATGAATAAACTATGTAACACAATTTGTATTAAAATGGGTGTTATCTTAGAGGCATAAGCCTAGCATGGGCCGATCCTAATGTTTATTTATGGGTGGCTGCCCAGGGAGTAAGCCTAGCATAAGACGATCCCGATTTGTCTATTTATCACTGATCAACTATTCATTTGTATCATATGGAATACAAATATTATGAAGTAAGAAAGGTAAAATGAAGAAAGGAATGTAATAAAACTGACCCTATAATTTTATATAAAGGTGGTCTACTAGCACTATTTGTACACTTGTATTTGATTTCCATTCAGCTCCTATATCATGTGTGGTTACTTCAGCCTTACATATTCAGTACATAATTTTATACTAACACCCATTTTGGGGGACCTATATTTCATGCTGCTGGCACAGATGCTTCAGCAAATATACCTTCTCAGTAGGAGCCCAGGGTATCTAGTAGCTATTGGTGAGCTCCAAATTGATTCAGGGCTTTCCGAGTTTGTTTTTTTATTTTTGTATTGTACAGAAGTTAAAAGTATGGTAGGAGTTTGTACCAACCTTATCTAAGTTTCTGCATTTCTTTTAAAGGCTTTGTAGACCAATATAAAATTAAGTATGGTATTGTCTTGTGTCTTAGATATTGTGGCACCAACGGCTAAGTATTGCATATAATTTGGTGCTTGGCCATGTGGTTGTTCTCATTGATGCATTGTATCTTATTTGGTAGAACCCTTGGTTATCATATTTAAATACATGAGATGTACACGGTTATAGGTTGGTTTTCATGGGCCTTATGTCTACGGGTACATGTCTGCCCCAATGGGATTTGAACCACGACAATTTAATATCAATACAAAACAACTATGTACTGGTAGGGTCGCAAAATTATAAATATAAGAAAATAACTAAGACATTGTAATCAATTACAACCATGACCACGTATCAATTACCATTACCTTAATTTTATCTTGATTTAACTTTCACAACAACTCCAAATGAAGCAAGAGTAAGTCAATATAGACAATTTATTATGTAAAGAACATAACTTACAATAATAAACCAAGTTAACAAATCCATGACTAACAATAATAAGTTCAACCTTGCGAATAGTTACTCTTGTAATAGACCTCAATACAAAATATACCATTCAACTATGCCAACAACCCGGACCACTCATAGATCCAAATAACAACAATAATGTCATTTGATCCACTCAAGGAACCCAATGTATCAACAACAATAAAACCAAGTCCACTCAATACCCTATATATACATGCTAAGCATATTATGGTTATCCACTAAGACCTTTAAGGGATGATCTTAGTTCATATAACAAATATCCCAGACATCTCGTGTCTGCCATCCTTATCCCAAACCAATATTAAGCTATCTTTATTATAATATCCCCATCATTATACGCCATGAGTTCCACCAATTTTGTGACATTAACCTTTATTGATTCATCTCAAACTAACAACTTAGGTCATAAAAATTACATTCAGAAATGAGAATAAGACTATCACACTTGTCAACAAACAAACGTTTAATACAAATTTATTATATGTGGTTAGACACTTACGATATCATTCAAACATTTAGGATATCATTCAACAATTCAACCTTTTAATAATGCATTGTAAAAAGTACATAAAGATATAGTTAACATAAGCACATAAACTACATTGAGTTTTCAACTACATTTAACCATCACCTACCTTAATCCAAGCTTGCCCTTGCTCTCACAAACATGAGCCTCGCCCTTTATTGCAATTTCAACTTTGTCTTGAACTAAAAAGAACAATGCAACATACATTCAACAAATGCCCTAATAATATCAAGGATTGTAACCTAATCCTAAGACTCCAAGACCAAAATCATATTCCTTGTTATATGGTTTTCTACAAATATTCCACCTTAATTCTACCAAGTTTATGTTTATTAAGGTGAATTCTTAGTATGAAACCTTAGTTCAACTATCTTTAACATTAATCCTAGAGTTTCACCCCATAATCAATAAACTACATAAGACATTTAACTTAATTTAGGTCAAATACTCCCCTAAACTCAAAAACTAGTGATTATAAGGTCATTTCCTTGAAAGAATAGTTATAAGGGTAGCATTACTTACCTCAGCAAAGGATTTTGGTGGAAAATAGGTTGAAATATCCCATAATTTCCTTTTATCCCTGAAATATATTCAGAAGTAAAAGTACATTTTGGGCCATTTTTTGCATTAAATAGCATCTGTCCCACTATAGCAGGATGATTCCCGCTATAGCAATATTGCTATATCAGGATTCTCCCCCAACTCTAACTTACCCTATAATAGAAATATTACTGATAATATGGGCTAGTGATAGCGGTTTGCCTTCGGTTATAGAAGCCTTTCTGAAGGATCCATGTCCGACCAACCTAGAATCTTGCACAATTTACAATATACTTCCAGATTTGATATCCCAAAATATTTCATTTACATTAAACATGATATCTAGAGTTCTACTATCCCAAAGACACTTCCAAAAGTTTATATGGGTTCCTTAATGTATATCTATCATTAAATGATATAAATAACTTTAATATTAACCTATATGATCTCGAATTATCCTAGACCATTCAATTCTTAGATTTCATCGAAGACAAGACTAGTCTGGAATTTCTAACTCTTTATTTGGAGAAAATCTTAACTCAAATTTTGGAAAGATAAACTAAACCATAATGATGGAAATGGTCGTTACAATAAATACTAACTTACTCATCATTCATCTCCGAATTATCAATCAAGTTGATAAGGTAAGAAGGACATAAGAAAAATTCCTGAATCCTTAAATAAGTGAGGGTACATATCGTGCATATCCTTCTCGGTTTCCCAACTTTCCTCCTCAACAAGGTTATGATTCCATTGAACTTTCATTGATCAGATTTCTTTAGTTCTCAACTTCTGAATATCTCGATTGGGAATTGCTATCGTCTCTTCCTAATATGAAAGTTTCTTGTCAAGAAAAATAGAGTCCCAATTAATAATATAGTCACCATCCCCATGGTATTTCTTAAGCAAAAGGGACATGAAATACCTAATGGACTCCTAAAAGTCGTGTTGGTAATACTAATATGTAAGCTACATAACAAACATCATCAAAAACCTCAAATAGGCTAATGTAACAAGGGCTAAGCTTACCCTTCTTGCAAAATCACATATCTCCTTTCATAGGTTCTACCTTTGATAGAAAATGCTAAATTGGTTTGAACTACCTATCCCATACCCTGTGATCTATGCACTCTTATTGTCTACTTTGGTTTGCAAGAAACCTTTCTTGAATAAACCTTACTTTATATTAAGGTTCCTTCACCACGTCTGTGTCCAAAGGCTTCACATCGCCTAACTCAAACCAACCTATAGGCGATCAAATGATGCTATACCAATACCATATTTATAGATGTTATTGTATGAGAACTAATACAATGGATGAAGCTTATCCCAATGACCCAAAAACTAGACTCACAGGCACAAAACATAACTCAAGTACACGAGTAGCCATCTTAACCTACCCATCAGTATGAGGATGAAATACATCAATAAAATCAATCTTGGTACCCGACTTTTCATGTACATGTTTCAAAATAGAGGTAAACTATGTACCTCTTCAAAATATGATAGAAATTGACACCCCCATGCAATATCAAAATCCTCTTGAAATAAAACATGGCTAACTGCTCTAAATTATAGTTCACCTTAATCGAGAAAAAATAGGTGGACGTTGTTAGCCTATCTAATATGACCCAATTCGATACATGTTGACCTATGGTCTTAGGAAGATAAATAATAAAATCCATAGCTATTATCGCCCAATACCACTCAAAAATGGGTATCCTCTAAAGAAAACATATAGGTTATTGATGTTCATACCTTACCTACTAATAGTTGTGGAAAGTCACCACATATTTCACTATATATCTCTTTACTCGGAGCTCCAGTAAATTTGTCTAAAGTTATGTGCATCTTTGTTTCCACATATGAACAGAGTATTGTTGTCACGACCTAAGACTACCACTAGTCATAACACGGTTCTTAGAACTAAAAGTGATCCCAAGTTAATTCTTATAACCCAAACAAGGGCATAGTCGTGACACGTATCTCAAGACCACCATAGGCCAGAGACCACCCCCTTAGCCTAACTTCCATAGAACAATAAAAGAATACAATGGAATCCAACCAAATAGAAATTATAAGTAAAGATAATCAACTATAAATTGTAAGAATTGATAACGCTCAAATTACACTTCAATTTAGTGCAAGGCGATCGTTGTTAATATATTTACCCAACTTTAGAGTCGGGGTAGAATCCACAGGGAACAATGTGAGTGGCGATTAAACTAATTTGAAACTATAGCTACAAGTTAAATTCAAACAAATGACATGAAAAGATAAAATGGGGATAATTAGACAATGATTAAGAGTTTAACTTGTTCCAGAACTCAAAACTAAGATTTCAATAGTTCAAATCAATGATAGAGAGAAACTAGGGTTGTGATCATTATGATTATTAATCCTCCATTGAATAATAACTGTAGTATTGGGTTCTCATGACTTGTGGGAAACACCAAATAATCAATTTCGACAGTTCATCAAAGTGTTTCTCAACCTACCTAGATGTTTGGCCTCCTAATTCTATCGAACTTAGGAAAACCTCCTATTCATACTGATTTTATCTCAAGTTGGTCAATCTTAACCTTCCCAAATCCTTGTTGATAATTCACTACCTTTCATTTATTTGTCAGTTCGAGCAAATCAACTTAAATCAATGGAGGAATCATCATAGATCCCACAACCCTTGTTGTGGGTTTTAGTTCCACATGGAATAGAAAAAGATAACAACAATTGAATCCATAACTCAAGGTAATTAAACTTACAAAATATGTAGTCAGAAGTTGATTCTCTAAGAAATCCAAGAGGAATATCCCACAACTCAGTCAAAGAATTGAAAATTGAAATCAAAGTTAAGAGCCAAAACTATAGAGAAAAATGACCAAGTCCCCCCCTCCAGTTCAAGGTGCAGATCCCTCCTTATATAAGAAAACCCTAAATTATTCTTTAAATAATTCAGCCTAATTATGGAAAAAAAATCACAGAGTGCAGTATTTTTCTTGGATAGGTGACGACATTTGTGATGCCTTATCAGGAGTCTAACGACTTATCAGAAATGTCGTCAGCTCTTTCTTCAGTTTTGGCACTTCCCATTTAAGGCTGACGAAAAAACTTGACAGCTTATCAGATATGTAATGACATATGAGAAATATTGTCACGTTGTCACTCCAAATCTGATTCTTGGCCTAAGCTTGACAACAATCCTGATGGCTTATCATACTTCTGATGGCTTATCACACGATGTTGTCAGTTAGTTCAGTTGAAGTCTATTTTCTATCAAGGTTGACAGCAACTCTGATAGCCTATCATAGGGCTGACGACTTATCAAAAATGTGATCAGCCACACTTTCCTGCTATTTGCATTAGAATTCATCTTTTTCTCCTCCATTTTTTTGGGTTCTCTTGTATCTTGACGTATACTGCAAAATCAAGGATAACACAATAAAAAATGACAAAAGTTGCTTAAGACCTTGCAATTATTTAGAGTTAAAAGACTCAAAAGTGTTAGCATCTACTCACACATCAACATCCTCAACTTAAAACAAATGTTTGTCCTCAAGCAACCAAAACAAAACTAAGATGATACAAAGTACAATTGGCAACTAATCACTCATATAATCTTAAAATATCATCACCTTCTCCTAGGTTAATCAATTTAACAACAACTGTGTCTATTATTGGAAAACAACCATGTAACACATCGGAATCAAGATATGGAAAAATTCAGCAACAAAAACCATGCATGTATCAATATTACACTACCCAAACAAGTTAGTAGCTAGTAACATACTCAATGTGCCCTCACAACAAAGAAATCCCTTCTTTACTCTTATCAACAATCATATGTGTAGGTACAGGGATAGTCAAAAGATGCTCACTCTCAGAATAAAGTTTCAATCAATATCTGCCAAATGCCATAGGCTTGCCTCTGTATTGATTACCAAGGTTTTCAGACAGGTCAGTTAGGATCGCTATAGGTCTTTTTCTAGCTTGTAATATAGGCTAGGGGCTGGTATGATATTCAAGGACATTTAGAGTGGCTACGCCTCCTTGACTCTACACTAACCTCTTGGGGTCTCACTTCTTAACCTTTTTCTTTTTCTTTTCTCCCTTTGTTGATTAAAGCACATTAAAGATGGTTGTGGTCTTTTTGACTATAATTTCTTCTTTTTTCACAACTTTTCTTTTCTTTTTCTTTTTCCACCGCACCCAACTTTTTTTTTCTTTTCTTTGATTTTGTTCTACCTTTCTTCATACTTATTTTTTATTATGCACCCTTATGATAACCACCCTCAACTTAGGCTATTTACCTAAGTTAGAGTGCATAATGTCCAAGGAGGACCAGGGCCAAAACATGTTCATTGTGATACAAATGGGAAGGTGATAGGTATAATAAAAAGAATAGGCATTCAGGCTAAAAATCAGGATCAAGGGATATCATTCACACATGGAAGGTCATTTTGGCTAAAAGTGGACTAATATCAAAATGGCCTATGATCCTTTACTAACTCCTATCCTACAACCTAGACAAGACTAATAGGGCAAGTTTTAGATTCAATCATACAAAGGAAACTCAGTACACCTCACACACACATGGCAAACAAGTATATCACACATCGCAACTTATCCAGTTCATGCAATTATTAGCAATGATTATCATATCGCTAGAACTAATGCCAAATTTAAGATGCACAATGGTCATAAATAGATATAATTCACACAATTACCAGTTAGGTAATTGGAGAGGTATTTATCATTCCAAGAAAAAATAACAAAAATATGTCAACTGCCCTAGATACTTATTTTTCCTCCAGTTAACCACCACACATCACAAAACAAACACAATACGCCTAAATATGCCGGCTCTACTAGGAACAAGACTCCGGGGAAAAGAGGAACGACAACAAAAATCCCAAGAGGACATCAATACCTACAAGTAATCCCACCCTCTACTTATAATCATGCATTGTCCCCAGTACGTCAAACCAAATAAGAGAGTTATAAACATACCTGTGGCATCACAGGTGCTAAGATATGATGTGAATCACATAATACTAATACAAACAATAAAATACCTTGGGTTGCCTCCTAAGAAGTGCCTAATTTAGTGTCGTAGCATGACCAGACTCAGTTTTTTCTTCCACCTTGAGGATATGAATTTTACCCCCAACTTAGAATCCATCTTCTTGCCTCGCTCATAAGGGGTGGTATAAAAATTAAGAGGTAAAGTAATGGATTGAGCGTGGAAAACCACTCGGCCTTAAAGTAAGGTGTGTTTTTATGTTGCTTGTCTAATGTAAAATCAAGAATGTAGGATTCTTGTTCCCCATCTTCACTCTCTTCTACTATTTTAAATGATTCCACAAACAAGATATCATCTAAACATAATGTAGAAAAGTGCTTTTAATGAGGCCCAATCAATCCTACTTCAAAATTTACACTTTCTATTACACACTCACTTTTGTTCACCTTCTCGACATCTGCACTTCGAATTGGGCTAGAGTCTTTATTAGAGAGTTTCTTGGTTTCTCCTTTTGCCTCTAGCACCATGCCATCAATGTTAGCATCATCTCTCATGGTTGGTTTGGTTGGTTAGAAAATCACTGAGGGTTGCTCAACATCAAGCTCAATATCAATATAGGGTTCTTGCTCCTCATCTTCACATTTTTCATTATTTTAAATGATTCCACAGACAAGATATCATCTAAACATAATATTGAAGAATGCTTGAATGATTGACCACTATATCTATCTCCCTATGAATGATTGGTCTCATGTCTTGACACATATCACATACAATATCATACATTACTTTCTGGAGATCCAACATTCGTTGAAACATAGCTTTAATGCCACTCTTTCTGGTGCTTCGTTCTTTCTTTTCTTGATCATAAAACCTATCAAACTCATAAGAAGAACTAGAATTTGGGTTAGTGCAATAGGAGGAGGGGGCATTTAGGCAATCACTCCAATGTCCATCTTGACCAACACATAAAAAACAATTATACTCCTGGTAGGATGGAGATGGTGCACACAAATCTCTCCGAGGAGCATATCTATAATCTTGCCAATAGTGAGGTCCACACAATATGGACATGGATCATCAAGATAAGATTTCTAACCACTAAGCTCATGTTCATTCCACGATGCCATAGTAATAAGTAAACTAAAAGTAAAATCTACTTAACACAAGAAATAAAAGAAAACTAAATACAAATATTTACAAGTTTGAATTCAAGCAAGAAGGTTAAAATTCCAAACCAACTCAATATGCCAAATTGTTCCCCAACAACAGTGCTATTTTTTGATAACGCTCAACTTAAAATTCAATTTAGTGCAAGGAGGTCGTTGTCAATATATTTACCCAACTTTAGTGCAAGACAGTTCATCAAAGTGTTTCTCAACCTACCTAGATGTTTCGCTTTCTAATTCTCTCGAACTTAGAAAACCCTCGTATACAAAATACATAACTCAAGGTAATTAAACTTACAAAATAGGTAGTCAGAAGTTGATTCTCTAATAAATCCAAGAGAAATATCCCACAACTCAGTCAAAGAATTGAAAATTGAAATCAAAGTATAGAGCCAAAACTACAGAGAAAAGTGACCAAGTCCCCCCTCTAGTTCAAGGTGCAGATCCCTCCTTATATAAGAAAACCCTAAATTATGCTTTAAATACTTTAGCCTAATTATGGAAACAAAATCACAGAGTGTAGTATTTTTCTTAGACAGGTGACGACATTTATGACGCCTTATTAGGAGTCTGACGACTTATCAAAAATATCGTCAGCTCCTTCTTTAGTTTTGACACTCTCTATTTAAGGATGACAATGAAACTTGACAGCTTATCAGATATGTGATGACATATCAAAAATATCATCACTTTGTCACTCCAAATTTGATTCTCAACCTACGCCTGATGGCAATCCTGATGGATTATCACACTTCTGACGGCTGATCACACGATGTTGTCACTTAGTTCAGATGAAGTCTATTTTCTGTCTAGGTTTACGGTAACTTTGATAGCCTATCACAAGGCTGACGACTTATCAGAAATGTCGTTAGGCACACTTTCCTGCTATTTGCATCAGAATTCTTCTTTTTCACCTCCATTATTTTAGGTTCTCTTGCATCTTGACTTATACTACAAAATCAAGGATAACACAATTTAAAACAAAAATCTTGCTTAAGACCTTGCCATTATTTAGAGTTAAAAGCCTCAACTGTGTTAGTATCTGCTCACACATCAATAATCAAAACAAACAATTAAACCCAATACTTTTCCACAAAAGCCTCTAAATTGAGAATACCAATCTAATTAGGAATATGTCCCCGGCTATGAGAAAAAGGATTCCAAAAAGAAATACTATGAAATAAAGAAAACAATAGAAGTATGAAATCACCTAACGCTGCACAGGAGCAACAAAAAATCATCAAACCCTACATCATGAAATGATGCAGTGTATAGGGATGGACAGTGGGGGAGAACAGACATGTAACTCAAGGAAAGGGATAGTATAATTCCATTTATCTAAGCCAATAAAAACCAGATACGCAAAATTTATATATACATATATAGGATGTCGTGATAAGGACAAGGGTCATGGACATGAAAGTTTCAACCATTAGTCTAAACTATGGTGTTCGCTCGTCCTAAAGGCACCCATTGGCTATATGGGTTCAACTTACCTAGCTAAAAGAGCCCTAGTGATTATTAGTAACGTGAACTGAGGAAACCAAGAAAAAGATAAAGACACCAATGCGATAGCCATCTAACATATAATGTATGCACCAAGCACACAGTCATATAGATCCCCCACACTGGCAAACGTGGTTTATAGTGTTGGTCCCATGATACCTACACCTTTATGGTGAGCTACACAATTCCTTTTAAGCCTAAATTAAAGTAATTTACAAATAAATCTAACCATTAACCAAAGAGTCTTTATTAAGGCATTTTCCAACATGGTATCGTCATACCATTATGCTTGCAAGATAATTCAATTATGTCAAACCAGTCTGTTTAACCATTAGACTCCCAAGTTCCATTTAAGATTCAAATCATTTGTACCAAGGGCATTCAAAAACCATTTTATTATCCATTATCCTTTAACACAATGCAATTTTTCAAAAATAAGTAAAATCATGCAAATTCCATATTTAAAACCAAAGTCATAAAGGTCAGTTGAGGTTAATGCAATTATTAAGACAAAAATCCATCAACTTGGGGAAACCAATGCTCCCCATTTCAATTCTTATAACAATACACCCATTCAGCCCAAAAGCCATTAATTAAAGTATAAACAACACATCTAAATCATGAAAAATACAATTTAAGTAATATCATAAGCCCTCAACCCAATTTCATATCTAATATTTAAAATCACATGAATAATGATTAAAAATATGCCATAGTGCAAAATTCATGTTAAGGATGAGAAACATGCTTGAAATACACAAAAAATAGAAGAGAAATTGAAGCTTGGATCTTGAATGGTGAATTCCTTATGAAACCCTAGAACTTTCTTGGGTTGGGAGTTAAAGAGGAGAATAGTAGTGTTTCCTCTTTGAAAACTGAAGAAAAAGGTGTTTATTTTATGTTTATAAGTCGTGCAAGGGGTAAAAGGACCAAAACCCCCTTACCCTAAGTGAAAAAACAAAAATTGGCTAAAAATACATAGAGACATGGCACTCTACTATCGTGGAGCTTAGCCTCCGTACCACGCCCTTATCATGGAGGCTAAGTGGTGTGGTACGCCACTATCGCAGAGGCTTACTTCCACAGAGATTCAAATGGTCTTGAATCCCTTCAAAAATTTTAAAACTTTCCCAAAACACCCTTTTAACATCTCTTAACATAATTCAAGTTAAAAATTGACACTATGTATCCGGGAGTGTCAAAAATAAATTCATTAAAATTTTATGGGGGCTTACATTATTCCCCTTGGATCATTTATTCCTAAATGGGGATTTAGGACACTTTTAGCACGATAATATCAACAATGCAGAAGAAATCAAAGTCCAATTCAAAATGTAATAAGAGGGAAATGAAACTCATACCTTACACTTTTATCCAACAAAGGGAACAAGAACGAGTAATTGGCTTTCTTTTCTTTCTCTGCTTTCCATATAGCTTCTTGCACCTTTTGATTTCTCCAAAGGACCTTCAACAAAGATATACCATTTCTCCTCAATCTTTGAACTTGCCTATCCAATATCTCAATTGGGACTTGCTTGTAAGATACCAAATCTGTAACACCAACATCCTCAATTGGCACTATCAAAGAAGAGTCACCCACACACCTTTTTAGCATAGACACATAGAAAACAGGATGAATCAAAGTCAAACTCATTGTAAAATCTAACTCATAAGTGACATTCCTAATTATCCCTATGATCTAATATGGACTAATGTAACAGGGACTGAGTTTCCCCTTCTTCTCAAACCTCATGACTCTTTTTATAGGAGAAACCTCAAGAATACCCAATCACTTACTTCAAACTCCAACTTCTTTTGCCTCACATCGCATAAGTCTTTTGGTGATTCTGAGCAGTCATAAGTCTTTCTCTAATAGCTTTAACCTTTTCCATGGCTTGGTGAACCAAGTTAAGACCTAAAAACCTAATCTTATCCATCTCGAACCATAAAATAGAATACCTAATCTTCTACCATAAAGAGCTAAAAATGAGCCATTGAAATACTAGAATGATAACTATTATTCTAAGCAAACTCAACAAGAGGCAAATGGTCAACCTAACTACCCTTAAAATCAATCATATAGGCTCTAACATATCCTTTAAAGTCTTAATAGTATGCTCTTCTTGTCCATCTATCTGAGGGTAGAAAGCAGTGCTAAGGTTAACCTGAGTATCCAAACATTTATAAAATGAATGCCAAAAGAGAGAAGAAAACTACGTACCTTGGTCTAAAATGATGGACACCAGCACTACATGTAACTTAACTATCTCTTGAATGAACAACTTGGCATAGTTCTTTTTCAGTAGTTAGTCCTTACAGGAAAGACTTAGTCATTCTATCCCCAATGACCCAAATAGAATCATACTGATTTGCAGTCCGCAGAATACCTATAACAAAGTCCTTATTTATTATCTCACACTTTCTCATGGGAAACTCTATCTCTTAAGACATTCCACTAGGCCTTAAATATTATACCTTGACTTGTTAAGAAACCATAATCTTAGCCATAATGTTTGCCACATCCCTCTTCATATTATTCCACTAGTAGATTTCCTTCATGTCATGATACATCTTAACTGAACTCGAGTGAACTCTATAGATAGACTTATAATCCTTAGTTAAAATCCTTTCTTGTAGCCCATTTACATCCGAAACACATAACCTTCCTTGATACCTCAAGATGCCATCTCCACCAATCTTAGAAGTAATAACCTTTTGTTGGCCCATATCACCCTTAACTGGCTAAGAATGGGATCCATAACATATTTCTTCTTGACCTTAGCACTAAGAGATAATTTAACTACTTCCAGAATAATCACTCCCCCATTCTTAGAGTCCAAGAGACAAAATCCCAAGTTAGCCAACCTATGAATATCCTTCACAAACACTCTTTTCCCTTATTAATGTGAGATGAGGTTCCTATAGACAACCCGCTAAGAGTATCAACAACCACATTAGCTTTACCTAAATGTTAGTCTAGGCTTATGTCATAATCCTTATGCAATTCAAGATACTACCTCTGCCTGAGATTTAATTCCTTCTGCATAAATGCATACTGCAAGCTATTTTGGTTTGAATAAATATCCACATGAACTCGATATAGATAATGGTGCCATATTCTCAAGGCAAACACCACAACCGCCAACTCTAGATCATGAGTCAAGTAATTCTTCTCATGAACCTTAAGATGCTTGGAAGCATAGGACACAACCTTACTATCCATATAAAAACACAACCCAGTCCCACACAGGATACATCACAATACACAACAAACCCAACAGTACCTTCGAGCAGGGTCAAAACTGGCGCAAAAGTCAAATAATCTTTCAACTTCTCAAAACAACCATCACAAGCATAGGCCACAAGAACATATTCTTTTTCTAAGTCAACCTTGTCAGCAGAGTAGCAATAGATGAGAAATTATCCATAAACCTCCTATAATATCAAGATAAGCCTAAGAAACTCTTTATATTAGTTAGAGTTGTGGATCTAGACCATTTCTTAACTGCCACAACTTTCTGCGGATCCATCCTGATCCCCTTACTAGAAATAACATACCCAAGAAGGGTCACAACACTTAGCCAAAATTCACACTTAGTAAACTTTGCATACAATTTTTGGTCCTTAAGAGCTTGCAACACAATTCGGAGGTAATTAGCATAATCCTCCTCAGTCTTAGAGTACACTAGGATGTCATTAATGAATAGTACAAAAAACAAATCCAAAAACAAACTAAACACCTAATTTATAAGATCTAGGAAAGCAGCCAGAGCATTAGTCAACCCAAATGACATAACTGAAAACTTATAATGGTTGTTATGGGTTCAAAAAGTAGTCTTAAGGATATCATTCTCCTTAATTTTCAGCTAACGGTAGCCTGAATAAAGATCAATCTTAGAGAAACACCTAGCACCCTAAAGCTAGTCAAGAAGATCATCCTAGGGAGAGGGTACTTATTATTCATTGTAACCTTGTTCAACTAACGATAGTCTATACACTACCGAAGAGACCCATCTTTCTTTTGCATGACAAGTAAAGGAAAGCCACATGGAGAAACACAAGGACAAATGAAAATCCTATCAAGAAGATCCTTTAATTACTCTTTTTGTTCTTTTAATTTAGCCGGAGTCATCCTATAAGGACGAATGGAAATAGGATGGGTATCCGATAGAAGATTAATCCTAAAATCTATTTCTCTATTGGGAGAAATTCTAGAAAGATCATCGGGAAAAGCTTCAAGAAATTTACTAACCACAGAGACCGATTGCAAAGAGGAACTCTCAAAATAAGAATCCTTAACCCAAACTATATGATACAAACACCCTTCAGAAATTAACTTATTATCTCTAAGATAAGATTTAAACTTCCCTTTGGGTACTAAGGAACTCCCTTCCCATACAATCATTGGTTCATTAGAAAAATGGAAACTGACCTTTTGGGTCCTACAATTTAGAAAAGCAATAGCATGACTAAAGCCAATTTATCCCTAATGTTATATCAAAATCCACTATATCCAATTCAATTAAATCCACCAATATCTCTCTATGAAAGATAGACACCACACAACTCTTATAGATTTTTCTAACAATAACAGAATCACCTATCAAAGTAAACACAGATAAGAGGTTGGAAATATTTTTAGGACCAAAACCAAAGTGTACAACCATATAAGAGGCCACATAAGATAGGTAGATCCTAGATCAAGCAACCAATAATTATTACAAGAGAAGAGTTGTAATATACTATTAAGAACATCTGGGGATCCCTCAGATTCCTATTGAGTAGCAAGTGCATAGATAATATTTTGACCAATGGCGGCACTTGAAGTGGCACCCATAGGTGCAGTAGCCGAAGAAGTGGTGACTGAAACCTTATTAGCTAATATGACATCTTTAGCAATAGCATAATTTTTTTGCAGATGACCAGGCCGACTATAATTGAAATATAAATTCCTCCTCTCCATATAATATCCATGGTAAAACTATGCACAAAATCAATATGGAGGGTAGGGTAGGCCCGACTAAGTTCTAATAACTTAATACTAGGCACCCTGTTCCTTAGGACCATTGCTAGTCTGGAAACAATGATCACCAGAAGGCTTGGGAAAGGAGCACTAGCTGTTGAATATGAATTTCCCTAATTCTTCTTCATTATAACACTGTCTACCATCTTGTTTTTCTGATTTGCTCCTTGCTCTGAATATCTAAACTTTTTATTCTGCCTCTCTCCTATCTGTACCTGCTACTTTTTCTCATTCTCTGCCTGTTGTATATAAACCACCAGACTAGAGATGTCCATGTCATTAATCAACATCGTATCTTTATAGTCTGACACAAAATTGTGGGATAACTCAGAAGCAAACCTTCTCATCTTGGACCTCATATTAGACACCATCTCTTGAGCATAAGGGGAAAGATGATAGAACTTTAGAGCATACTCCTTCACACTCATCTTACCCCACTTCAAGTTCACAAACCATTCATCCTTATCTTTTCTCAACATTTTGATCATGCTTACTTATACCATAGTTTTGGTATAGGATAATCATTGTCAATAACGTTTAAGTCACGTTGAGGTCAAATCCTCAAGGAGTGAGTCAAGTCTTCAAACCCTATAGGTGTCGATAACATCTAAGTGTATTCTCATAGGGTAAACAAAGTAAAATGCATATGTTAAATTTGGGGGGATTGGTTTGCAAGAGTTGTTTTACCAAATAGACTTAAATTATAAACTAGAAAAAACAATTATAGATAGGATTTCAATACGAGATAAGTCTTGGGATTATGTATTGCTAAGGAAAAATAATGCATGAGTACATGATAATTGAGTCCAAATTTTAGTCAACATGGGTAGGCTAGGTTAGGATATCTTAAAGCTAGTGTTTTGACCAAACCTCAAAACTATCACCAATGGAAACTTTTGGATACCTTAAGGATGTGGCAAGAAAAATCACTTAATACCTCAATTGGGCATCCCTATTTCTAGGAAGATGCCCAAGGTATAGTTAATTCTCAACTCAGACCTTATTTCTAAGATGATAAAAAGATGATAAGCTAAATCTAACTGTTGTTCACTAATGCCTTATCACCCATATCCCTCTTTCATCTTTGATATAGGATGCAAAGGTAAACTTATAACCCTCTATCAAAGATGATGTGAGAGGTTGAGAATTTGGGGTTTTCATCCGCAAATCTATTTTGGGAATTTAGGGTTTTCACCCACAAATTCCAAATAAAGCAAGCATTAGTTAAACCCCTAATTAATAACCAAGAATCTACACCAATAGATCAGAACCCACACATATTTGCACCCTATGTCAACATAATCCCAAGATAGAATTACTAGCTACTCATGGAAGTAAGGAAAGTAGAATTAACCAAATTGAAATGCATTTCCTCAATTAAAGGCAAGACAAAAGTAATTCCAATACTGCAAACTCCAATTTCTAATGAAAATTCCTCTTTGAAAGATTAAATACAATAGATTTCCATACTCTAATTCAAAGTTTTTCTTTTCATGAGCTTCAAAGATATATTCAAGATAATGCACAAGTGAAAGGGTTTTGCCTCTTTTTGAAAGATTTGCTTTAACTTTGAGAAATTTCAATTTTGCCTCTGGGCTGATTTCTACTTCACCCAGATCGTGAGTACTAGATCACAATTGTAGGAATAGCATTTGCAGTGATACTCTTGAATTAGCTAGGTTTGGCAGACTTAGGTTTAACACAATCATCTTTAATTAATTCTGATTATGTGTACCATGATTATGGTAACACTCTCGTGATTGCTGGATTTGGATAACTTGGTTTGACCGTGATCGCGATTCTCAGACCATGATGGCAGTAACTGAGGGTCAATCCTGCTCCTAATGTTATGCTTTTGCACCACTTTTTCCTCTTTTTAATCTCCTTTTAGCCTAGTTCCCTACTTTTCTTATCAGCACCTGTATACCAGCAAAATATGAGAATTAGTGAATTTGAATAACAAAATTTCTCTCATTATATCATTAAATCATAGTAGTCTTCATGAATTTAGATGTAAATATGTGGTAAATTTACGGCTCATCAACACCCCAAACTTAGATACTCACTAGTCCTCACGCAACACTACTTCTTACTTAATGAGAAAATATAAATTTAAGCCTATTTATATGATCAAATGGTCATAATGACTTCAAACTTGATTAGCACCAACAAATAGCTCTTAAGCATGGGCATAGTTTTTCTCACAACTTCTATCAATATAAAACATAATTTCAAATATGCAAAGGACTTAAAAAATAACAATGCAACATTCACTAACTCTCTATAAGTGAATGTCAATCTATAGCTACTCCACTAGACTCCTTTTGCCTCATTTTTCAGAATATGACTATTTCACCTACCTCAATTAGTCTTCATGGCTCCTCTAAATAAGGAAATCCCCATGCACCAAATTATCTACTAAGCAACAAGGGTTTAACTACAAAACTCTCACTCTTATAAAGACTCTCTCGATGCTAACAACTACCATACCATAGGCTTGCTTTTATTTTTAATCGTCACTATAATGAGTACACTTGGTTGGAGATCTTAAAGGGATTTTTGTGCTTGTAACGTTGGTCTGGGGAAGGGTAGGGTATTATTTAGGAACAAAGTGGCTACACCCTTCTTTGATCATCTACATCAAACTATTGCATCCAACTTTTGACCATGGACCACCTTTTTTGTTTTCATACTTTACATATGCCTATTTTAGCTACCTTAAATTATCCATCCTTTTGAAGGTATCTTCTATTTGTTTATTTTTTTTGTAATTTATGCCTCATTCTTCTTTTTATTATTCCTTTCTTTTTCACTTTTTCATTGCTTAACATCATAGGAATCAACTTACACTATCATCCCAAGGTCAACTATTCCAAACTTACCACCCCCAACTTAGGCATTTGACCTTAATTTTCATTTTTCATATCCAAGGAGGGTAGGGATTGTTGTTCAAGGCTTGAAAATTTTGAATGGTTCAAGGCTTGTAATGTGGTTTCCAAAGACAGGTTTGAAGGCTCAAAATGATTAACTAAGGGTACTATTCTATGTATGGGTAGGATATTTAGGCTAAAGTGGGATCCTAATGTTCGTCAAGAAGGCCTAAGATTATTTCATTACCATGTATAATCACAATTTTCCTTCAGAGACTAACGGGGCAAGTTCTAAATGGTACAAGTATGCATGAGAGTTAGATAATTATGCTCACCGCATATGGCATGCAAACTCTTCAAGGAGGCTCAATTGTACTTTCTACTAGAGACAAATTGGATTATTTACCAACTTTTAAAAGCTAAAAACTTCAGAGTTACACAAAAGAGGTAAGGTATTGCTACAAAATTGTTCACATCTATGCCTTTGGTTTTCAAAAATTTCAGGACAAAGGGGGTATTTTTTGGATTTACGCCACACGTAATTTGCTATTTATTGAAACAAACCAAGAAATTATCTCATCTTTCATGAGGTCAAACCATATGGCGACTCAAACTTCACCATAGGTATAAGGGTGATCCCAAATCCAAAATGCCGTAGGTAATTTAGATTTCCCTTACATTTATAGCTTTGATGCTACAAGTACTCAGACTTCCCCTACATCCATGGCTCCAAACCCAATCATGGAAATTTCCCTTAAGAATGTCATCACTCAATCTATCATAGGGGAAAACTCGTTCGATATCATCAAAGAAAACACAACAATCACTTTGCTTGGGGTGAGATTTTTATATTATGATGTCTGAAAACAAATATGACAAAGAAATACATGGGTTAAAAAAGACTCCTTGAAGCATCAACGCCAAATATATTTTTTTAGATAGTCGCAATCAAGATAGGATGTACTGCGATTGCGGCCTCCAGACCACGATCGCAGTATTTGAGGTTGATTCTCCCTTAATTTTGCTCTATTTTTCTGCATAGCTTCCACTTTCTAGTTCTATTTTTCTCCTATTTTTTGGACTTTCAACTTGTGTCAAAACACCTATAAAACATCAAAAATGCAATAAGTGTGTAATGGATTGGTTGAATCCTATAAAGGGCTAATTTAACGTCACTGCATGACTCTTCTTTATCAATATGTAGGATCTTCGAAATACACCAACTCTACCTTGGCCACCCCCATGACCTCCTAAATTGTATTGTTTCACCCTTTGGCTATTTACTACAAACATTTTTTTCTCATGATCTTCTAATTTGATGGCACCACTAAGGTAAAAACTACAAATCATAAAGAGGCCCTACCACTTAGAGTGAAGATTTCCCCTAAAAACCTTCAAACGAGAATTCTAAAGAAGTGCAATATCACCTACATGAAATTCTCACCTTGGTAATTTAGCATCATGAAATTTCATCATTTTCTCATTATACAATGCAGAACTTTCATAGTTTTTGAGTCAAAAATCCTCTAACTTGTAATGTTTAGTGACCCTTGACTCGAAAGATTCTTCCAAATTCATTTTAACTTCTTCAATGCCTATATAGCTTTATACTCAAGCTCGACGGGCAAGTTACATGCCTTCCCAAACACTAATTAGTAGGGATAATTAACAGTTGGAGTTTTGTAGGTGGTTCTATACGCCCAAAGTGCCTCATCAAGCTGTCTTTCCTAATTAGTTCAGCCTACATTCTTGATCTTCTAGAGTATGGCTTTGATTTCTCATTTGAAATATCTACTTGGACATTTTTTTGGGGGTGATATTGGGTAGCAAACTTGTGCTTCACCCTATATTTATCAAGAAGGGCCCCATATATCCAATTGCAAAAGTGTGAGCCTCCGTCACTAATGATGGCACGCGGTGTTCCAAATCATGTAATAATGTCTTTCTTACAAAAATAAAGTGTTGCTTTTGCTCTTATTATTTGGAAGTGACAAAACTTCTACCCATTTAGAAATATAATCTACTGCCACCAATAAATATTTGTTTCCAAAGGAGCTTACAAAAGGGTCCATAAAATTAATTACCCACATGTCAAAGAGTTCACATTAAGATTCGGTCTAAAGGGAATTTCATGCCTTCTCGAGATGCCACCTTGCATTTGACATTGATGGAATGCTTTTATCCACTTAGTGGCATCCCTATGAATGGTGGGTCAATAATACCCATATTGAAGAATTTTGGCAGCAGTTCAAATCCCCCCGTAATGATCGTCGAATGGTCAGGAGTGACATATTTCAAGGATATCCTTCATTTCAAATCCCATAACACAACGCCTAATCATACCATCCACTCACTCCCAAAATAGGAAGGGCTCATCCCAAAAATATTTTTTCCATCAAATAAAAACCACTTCTTTTGATGATAACTAAGCCCCTCGAAAAATACACCACTCATCACATAATTAGCATAGTCGACATACCATGGTGCGAATTATCTCGAGATTGAAATGACTAACACATCGGGAAAAGCATCATCAATCTTAAATTTCCCCTGCTATTCATGATTACTCTCATAACGTGAAAGATGGTCGGCAAATTGGTTTTCACAACCCTTTCAATCCTTTACCTTGAAATCAAATTCTTGCAAAAGAAAGATCCATATAATTAGGAGTGGCTTAGCTTCCTTCTTTACCATTAGGTATTTAAGGGAGGCATGATCTGTGTGCACTACTACTTTCATCCCTAACAAGTAGGTGTAAAATTTCTTGAAGCATATACCACCACCAGTAATTATTGCTCGATAATGGTGTAGTTACGTTAAGCATCATTCAAGGTCTTGCTCACATAATCGATAGGATGAAATAGATTTTCCTTGTGTTGACGTAACAACACTTCTAATGCAAACCCGCTTGTACCATATATCACTTCAAACGTGGATGAATAGTCTAGAGCCACAATAATGGGAGCTGATATAAGAAACTCCTTAAGACAATTAAAGGACTTTAAGAATGCATCATCTAAATTGAATTTTACCTTATTTTCATGGAGCTTGCACATTGGATGAGCTATTTTCGAGGAATCCCTAATAAATCTCTAATGAAATCCAGCATTTCTAAGGAAACTCTGAATACCCTTTATGGAATAGCGTGTGGTAACTTTGAAATTCCCTCTAGCTTTGCTTGATCAACTTGTATACCCTTCGCCGAGATCTTATGGCCCAAATAATACTCTCCTTGACCATGAAATGACATTTATCCTAATTGAGGATAAGGTTGGTTTCCATACATCTCTTAAGTACCTTGCTTAGATTCTCAAGACATAACTCAAATGAGTTCCCCACCATCGAGAAAATCGTCCATGAAGACTTCTATTGAATTGTCAACCATATCCACAAAGATTGATAACATACATGTTAAAAAGTTACCGGTGCGTTGCA
The DNA here is from genome assembly GCF_002878395.1 of Capsicum annuum. Lineage (NCBI taxonomy): Eukaryota > Viridiplantae > Streptophyta > Magnoliopsida > Solanales > Solanaceae > Capsicum > Capsicum annuum. Next base: position 104,756,704 of record NC_061120.1, on the reverse strand, counting down.
CAAACCAAAGAGCATCTACTTAAATGCGAATGTACCATAGGGGAAAGAAAAAATTATCTTCTCTTGGTCTTTCGAGGCAATACAAATTTGATTGTACCTCGAATAACCATCTAGAAAGTAATATCAACCCTGCCTGGCTAACCTATCTATCATTTGGTCTATAAAGGGCCTAGGGAAGTGGTCCTTTTCAGTCTAAGAATTCAACTTTCAATAATCCATGAGTATCCATCACCTCATAACTATTCAAACCGGAATAAGGTCATTATTTTCATTCTTAACTACCATAATGCCACCTTTCTTTGGAATACATTATATCAGGCTCACCCAAGTGCTATTAGAGATTGGATATATGACTTTTGCGTCAAGCTATTTTATAATTTTTATTCACTACCTCATGAATGGGTTGATTTATCCTCATTTGATATTCCAAAATTTTCACATGATCTTGTTCTAGCTTGATCTTATGGGAACTAATACCGGGGACTATCCTATAATATCTATAATTGTCCATCTGATGGCTCGAATAAACTTTTTCACCACCAACTTCAAAGCATCCACTTGGTAAGGCTCGAGATCACTTGGAATAATGATAGGTAAAATGTCTCCATCCCCCAAGAACACCTACTTAAGGTGGGGCAACAATGGCTTTAATTTAATTTTGGGTGGCTCAATAATGGATTGCTTTGTGGGTAGGCTCTCACGATTTTTAAGATCAAGGTCCAACATTACCGAGTTCTTATATGATATCCAAGTACCATTAAAGATGAATCTACTTCATGAAATGCTTCAACTTCCTCTATCATAATTCCTTAAAACCCAACCAATGGATCCACCAAACTTAATCGACATAATTCATCACCTCACAATTAATGGTATCAATCACCGAAATTACTTGTAAGTCCATTGGTTTCTTCATGGACTTTCATACATTGAAGGAAACCTCTTTATTATTTAGGCAAAACTTCATCTCATCGTACTCTATATCCCCCAATTCTCTCCTAGTGGCTAAGAATGGCCTTTCTAGAATAATAAGAATTTCATGGTCCAAAGCACAATCAAGTATCACAAAGTTGGCCGAGAAGATGAACCGATCAACTTTAAATAAAACATCATAACGTATTCCCATAGGTTTCTTGAAGGCTTGGTCGGTTATTAGAAATGTCATTGTAGTAGGTTGAGGTTTCCCTAGATTGTGAAATATAGTGTAAGGAATTAAATCTACACTCGTCCCGAGGTCACACAAGGCCTTTGAAAACTTGAATGCTCCGATGGTACATGGCATTGTGAAAGAAATAGGGTCTTTCTTATTTTTATCCATGGTGCTCAACATAATTGCACTACAATGATGAGTTATTTCTATTGTCTCATCCTCCATAACCCGCTTATTGGAGACCAATTCCTTCATAAACTTTGCATACCTTAACATCTTTTGCAAGTCTTCTTTAAAGTAATGTTGATGGAAAGGTTGCTAAATTTACTAAGGAATTTGTTAAACTTTGAATTTTCTCCCTTTTTAATAAACCTTTAACGAAAAGGGGGAGGAATTGTTATTAGTGGCACGGAGAAAATTTGGCATTCTTTCATCTTTGAATTTTCAAATATAACCTCATTTGGCCTTGACTAATCACTATTCAACCTCTTCCTCTTCATATTTATTTGCTTATCATTTTCTCTTTCGCCAAGATAATCACAAGCTCCATGCCCTTACCAAGAATTTTTCTACTTTGAGTGACAATAGTATTTGTTACCATACCACTTAGTATTTGTTCATTTTGTCTTTCCATGAGGTGCACCAATATTTGATTCAATTTTGCCTCAAGTTATTGGGTATCAGTTGAATAAGACTCAACTATTTAATGTATCTTGGAGAAATCATTTCTCATTTCTTTCACTATCTTGGCGGTCCCCTCGGCTTCAAGCAATATTCGAATAAAAATATCTTCATTAATGCATCCCTCCTTTCGAACTTAGGCATACCTTGATTTTCATTGTTTTGACCTTGATTCCCACTTTGCCTTTGAGAGCCAACGTGTAAACCCTCTGAATAATTGAGCAACCATCTCCTCCATTATGAAGTACCTTTTATTCTTCATCTTTACATGCCTTGTTATCCTTTTCATTTATAACATTAAATCTTTCAATGGAGATTCCCAACACATGTTTAGTCAGAAGTTCAAGGTGTGACATCATCTTGATCATGTTTGCATATCTTTTCTCCTCTTTAACTCTTTGATCTTGACACACAAAGGGTAGGGAGGGAGCCTTTAGACCACCTTATCATCCTTCATGTGCCAATCCTAGCCATACTAGCTACTTGATCTAATACATTTGATGCAACCCCGTACGACAATTTAATAAGGGATCCACCGAATGCATTTTCAACTATATCTTTATTGATTTATTCTAATTCCCTATAAAAGAATTGTAGAAGAAATTACTTCGTAATCACGTGGTTGGGGAATTTCAAATGATTCTCCTTAAATCTCCCCATGCTTCATACTAACGCGTCCTATGGAATTGACATAAATTATGATTCTGTCCGTCAATTATAACATCTTTGATGGTTGGAAGTAATGATCCAAGAAAGCCTCTGTAACATTAACCCATAAGGTTATGAACCCAGAGGATATAGATCTTAGCCATAACTATCCCTCACCCATTAGAGAGAATAGGAAGAGTTACAACTGTACGAGCTTTTGTGATATGTGAGAAACGTCGAAAGGAGCACATACTTCCATAAATTTTTAAAGTTCAAGTTTGGGTCTTCATGACATTGACACCCAAAAAATCCTTGATATGAAGCAATTGGATCATGACACTCGTGACATAAAACACTTTATTTCCCTTGATAGGAGGAATAAGAATGACACTAGCATGCTATATGTCACCAAGACAATCCATAGTTTCAACATGTTCATATGACGAATTGTTGATGATTCCCTCTTGGATAATGGTTATTTAAAACCAATATTGATCACCTAAAATATTAAAAATAACAACCAAAGTAAATGAACACCCGTACGGGTATACCTAAAGCTACAATCAAAATTGCATATGTGAAAACTAAGTCTAACTCCCCGACAATAGCGGCATTTTAATCACTATCACCTAAACCGTAGTTTTGGTATAGGATGATCGTTATCAATAAAACTCAACTCAAGTTGAGATTGAATCCTCAAAGAGTGAGTCTAGTCCTCACACCCTATAGGTAGTGTATTTCCGTCATGTAAACAAAGTAAAATAAATAATTTAAATTTTGGGGGGATTGCTTTGCAAAAGTTGTTTAATAAATACTAATCAAACTACTAACTAGAAGCAACAATTATGGATAGGATTTGAATATGAGACAAGTCTTAGCATTATGTCTTCCTAGGGGGAAATAATGCATGAGTGCATGATAATTGAGTGTAAATTGGTGTCATCAACTACATGGGTAGGCTAGGTTAGAGGTTCTTGAAGCTAATCTTTTAACCAAACCTCACAATTACCACCCACGGATCCATTAGGATACCTCATGGATATGGCAAGCAAAATCACCTAATACCTCAATTTGGCATCCTTATTTCTAGGAAAATTCCCATGATATAGCTAATTCTCAACTCACCCTTATTTCTAAGATGATGAAAAGAGCATAAGCTAAATTAATTATTGTTTACTAACGCCTTGTCTCCCATATCCCTCTTTCAAGAATGATATATGATCTAAATAGACACTCACATCCCTCTTTTAAGGAGTGTGAGTTTGAGAATTTTGGAGTTTTTACCCGTAAATGCATTTTGGTAATTTTCGGTTTTCACCCAACAATCCCAACTAAATTAAGCAAGTATTAGTGAAACCCACAATTAATAACCAAGAATCTACACTAATAGATGACAACCAACACATATTTTCACTTTATTTAAAAATAATCCCAATATATAATGACTATCACTCATAGAAGTAAGGAAAATAGCATTATCCAAATTGACATGCATTTCCTCAATTGAATGTAAGACAAAAGTAATTCCAAAGGTGATGCACAAGTGTAAGGGTTTTACCCCTTTTTAATAGATTTGCTTCAGCTGTGAGAAATTTTAGTTTAGCCCCTCGGCCAATTTCTGCTTTTCCGCGATCGCCAGTACTAGATTGTGATCGCTGAAATTGCATTTGTGGTGATACAGAGCATTCACTGGCTTTGGCATACTTGGGATGGGCACAATCACCTGTACTTGATCGTTTTTACGTCTACCGCAATCGTGGAAACAGTCTCATAATCGCTGGCTTTGGCTAACTTAGGTTTAATGTGATCACAACTCATAGATCACAATCGCTATAACTGAGGGTCAATCCTACTCCTGATGTTCAGCTTTTTCATCACTTGTTCCCCCTTTTTAATCTCTTTTTAGCCTAGTTTCCTTTTTTTTTCTTATCAGCATCTGTATACCAATAAAATATGCAAATTTGTGCATTTGAATGACAAAATTTGTCTCATTCATACCATTAAATCTCTATAATGTGAATAAATTTGTATATAAATGAGTGGTTAATTTACCACTCATCATACTTAAGGAAAGAAATGATCAAGAAAATCACCTAACAACTCATTCCATACTGCCAATTCTGCACCATCACCCCCAGTGCTTCCTATTTCTCATACCATTGGTACGCTGCATCTAACATCCCATATTTTTCTTATACTTGTTCTAATTATATGGAACTTAGCATAGCCTTATGGTATAGGCAATAGATGAGATTTGTAATTGTAGTATTAATCGTGTAGATGGAATTATAGATGCTGCCCATATGTTTTAATGTGATGCGACCAAGTTAACGTCAATACAACTATTTAAACTTGGGATCGTAAGCTAGTATTTGATCTAAAGTTTAAAGTGACCAAGTATATATAAGTTTTAAGTTAGATCCAAGGGATTAAGAACTAAAAATGGAGTATTTTATTGAGGTCTTTGCTTGACTTAATTAAGCTAGTTGGTTAGTCACCTACTTGAGATAAATGGACAAAGTTAATGGACCCAAGGTTATGGATCAGATTTGATCCTATGTTAAGGTAATCATTGGGGCCTAACTTAAGTAAAATAAAAGGAAATAAAAAATCAACACTAAAATCTGCCAAAGACCCAAGTTAATTGAACCCAAATAAGAACTTAATTAAGTAGGTACATCACCTACTTTGTCACTTTGAGAAACTTCATCTCTTTAAGTAGGTGCATCACCTATTTGGACCAATTTGACCCATTTTGAGGTCCAAAATACAGCTAAATAGATGGCTAAAAATAGGGTCTATAAGGCTAAGTTGCTGGTCATTTCCTTAAATTCTTAGTCGTAAAAGTGCCATATTTCATAAAGTTCTTTCTACTTTCTCTAGAACAACAAAGAACAACCCTATTTTCTTTCTAGGGTTTTGAAGAAACCCCCAACCTTTGCAGGCCAAGGTAAGTGAAAACAATTATGGATTAGCTTAATTATCTTATGAAAGATTAGGGAAATATGCTATAAGTGCTTAATTATTAATTTATATATGAATATAGAACAAGTTACTTGCTCACTTATTCTTTGTTATTAAGAGATCTCTTTTCTTCTTTGGTTTAAAGTGTGAAGGAAAGTGAAAGTTAAAGTTCTTGAGGAGTTCAAACTTCAAGGAGAATTTACAGAATAGAGTTAAGGTCACTGCACTATTTTGTTCTCCTTATATATGAATTTAGGAAAGAATTATGGATGTGTTGTTATTGAGAACTCAGGAGATGATGAGTTCAATAATTGATTTCTACAACAGAAGGGATTTGGGGCTGTTTTGTGGACTTTTTTGTGTGTATATGTTGGGGGATTCTAGGTTGATGTTGAGAAAAGATGTAATTAGTTTGTATTGAAATATTGAAGAAGGGTGTGGTGGTACACCACATAACTAATAGTTGTATAAGTCTACTGCCATTTTGTTTCGTGTATTGTTTGGAAGGTGTAGGGAACCCAAAAGTTGTGTTGGGGGATCTTATAAGAATATTTATGGTATGTGGATGTAATTAGAGAAGAAACGAGTTAAAATAACACCCTTGATTAATAAATTAAGGGCTTACTGCCCAAACACTGTTTTGGTGAATTAAATAGCCCATGTTGGTTGGTTGTTAATATTAGTTTACCTTATATTTTATTGTAGATAAGTAATCCAAAAGTCGGGAAGTCAAGTTGGGTTAGTATCGGAGTAGTATGTAAGACATAATTTATTTTGCACTCTTTGGCATGAAATCGGACATTTGTTCCATCATGTAAGCTTCTAAGGTTGTCCTATAACAAGTGATACATAATAGCAGTGATATCCCATGTAGACAATGACCTTGTTCCCTCTCTCTAACATGTTAAAACACCTCAATACATGCCTATTATTAAGCATGTACATCTATTTTCACTAGAAAATTTTGAGAGTTCTCCGTTTACTCAAATAATACCCATGTGTTATTTTCAGCTCCTATACACTTCATTGGGTGCCAACAACTCCCTACCTCATTGTTGTTGCATTAAGTGCTCATTTATATGTCTTTTATTGGTAGATTATTATTTCAAGGTACCATAATGTTATGACCACCAAAGTAACAATATCAAAGGCTAAATAAATAAGTAACACAAATCTATATTAAACGGCTGGCAGCTTGGGGGCATAGGCCTAGCATGGGCCGATCCCAATACTTTATTTATGGGTGAAGCTCAGGGGGTAAGACTAGCATGGGTTGATCCCAATGTTTTCTTATGGGTGGAAGCTCAGGGGCGTGAGCCTTGCATGGGTCGATCCCGATTTGTCTATTTACCACTGAATAACTTGTCATTTATATCATATGACTTACAAAGATTATGAATTAAGAAAGGTAAAATGAAGAAAGGAGTATAATGTACCTGACCCTGCAAGTATATATAAAGGTGTTCTACTAGCACTATTTGTACACTTATATCTGATTTCTGTTGAGCTCCTATATCATGTGTGGTTACTTTTAGCCTTACATATTAAGTAAATACTTTCATACTGACGCCCTTTATGCGGAACCTATATTTCATGCTGGAGGCATAGGTACTTTAGCAAATACACCTTCTCAGTAGGAGCCGAGGATATCCAGCGTCTATTGGTGAGCTCCTAATTGATTTGGGGCTTTTCAAGTCTGTTTTATAAATTTTGGTATAGTACAGTACTCAAGAGTAAGGTGGGCATTTGTCCCGACCTTAACTAGATGTATATATAAATTTTAGAGTCTTTGTAGACCAATGTAAAGTTATCCATGATAGTGTTTTATCTTTTAGTTGTTATGGCCCCAACAGCCAAGTCTGGTATATATATAGGTTTAGGCATGTCGTTTATTTCTCATCAATGCATTATATCTATGTACGGTAAAATCTTTGGTTATTATAGTTACATGTATGAGGAGTACAAGGTCATGAATTGGTTCTCTCGAGCCATCACGACTACGAGTGCCTATTCGCCCCAATAGGATTTGAGGCATGACACCACATCCTTCAACTGATAGGCAACGAACTCTACACCTTCAGAACTAGTAGCATTCATAATCAAAAAAATCTTCTCCATCTCATTAATAAACCCTTAAGGATCCTCCTCAACCGAAGAGCTTGTAAAGGTTGTGGGATTCAATCAGAAACTGGACAACCCAAGTGACCTCAACCAACTAATGGAAGAACTAATATGATAATATCAATGAGATTGTGATGCTACAAATTGAGCAAGAATATGAATAGACTTACGGAACTCTGCATTAGAGATGTCTTCTTGAGGTGATTTAGCATAAGTATCACCATTCTAAGAAGCCCAAGAAGGACTAATAGAGACCGGTAAAACCCTACGTGGAGTAGTACAGTCAGGAGTAGGGATCCTATATTAGGTTTGCAATCTATAAAGATGACGAGTTCCCTCCATATTTTCCTCAGGTGGGATAGAGGTTCCAGAAGATATTCTAGCCATCAAATCTTTGGGGAGGTATGATCTGAAATGCAAAAGCTTGGAGTTAGAGAAATTCCAGATAACTAGACTCTATAGCCCAAAATAGAACGCAAGAAAGGGAGATTCTTAAATGCCTTATAGTCTCCCCTTTATAAGTATGGTGCACTACAAACCCATAAAAGTGAATCTACTTGACATAACTTTGTGGACACCCAAAGACCCTGAATTATGCTCTAATACCAAGCATGTCACGACCAGATTGAGGGCCTAGTCATAATGGGTATCTCAAGCTCGCAGTAGGATAGAGAGCACCCCTTTAGTCTAATCTCCAGAGAATAATAAAAGAATGTAGTAAAGCTAACTAAATTGAAATAAAAAGGATAAATATTCAAATATAAATTTTAAGAATCAAAAAAAACAACCAACCTAATACTTGTCCACAAAGTTCTCTAAAACAAGAATACTAGACTAAGTCGAGACATGCACCCAACTATAACAAAAAGGATTCCAAAAAAGAATACAAAAAATAGAGAAAACAAGTGAAATGACTCAGCCTTCTAAAAGATGGAGACAGACCACTTCACAATAGATCCATTGTAGTACCAAATCACCAAATATTGCACAAGAGCAATATAAAAAACCTCGAACCCTACATCATGAAATGATGCAGCATCCAGGGATAGTCACTGGGGCAAGTATTGTCATATAACTTAAGAAAGGGATAAAATAATGCCATTTACCAAAACCAGCCAAAAACCACATATGCAATATTTATATCTATATATATAGGATGTCGTGATATGGATTGGGGTCATGAGCATAAAATTTTAACTATTATCCTGAATTGTGCAGCTTGCTTAATCCTAAAGGAACCCACAGACTATATGGGTTTAACTTCCTCTATTAAAAGGTCCCAGTACATGTTAGCTACATAAACCAAGGAAACCAAGTAATGGCTAAAGACACCAAGGCGATAGCCATCAAAAATATATTGTGTGCACCAAGCGCACGGTCACATGGACCCCCACAATGAAAAATGTGGTTCCCAGAGTTGGTCCCCCTGGGACATACACCTTCACGGTGAGCTACAAAATTCCCTTTAAGCCTAAATTAAAATGGTTTGCACATAAACCCAACCATTAACAAAGGAGTCTTTATTAAGGCATTTTCCAACATGGTATCATCATACTAATATGCATGCAAGCTGATTCAATTATGCCAAACCAGTCCATTTAACCAGTAGATTCACAAGTTCCATTTAAAATTTAAACCATTTGAACCAAGGGCATTAAAAAATATTTTTTACTATCCATTATCCTTAGATGCAATGCAATTTTTCAAAAGTAAGTAAAATCATGAAAATTCCATATTCAAAACCAAAGTCATAAAGTTGGGTTATGGGTAATGTCATTACCAAGAGAAAAATTAATCAATTTGGGGATACCCATGCTCCTCATTCAAATCCTCACAACAATGCACCCGTTTAGCCTAAAAATCCATCAGTTAAAGTATAAACAACACATTTAAATCATAGGAAATGCAATTCTAGTAATATCCATAAAAATCCCTCAATCCAATTTCAAACACAATAATTAAAATGAAATGAATAATGATTAAATATATGTCATAATGTAAAATTTATGTTAAGGATGAGAAACATGCCTGAAATATACAAGAAATAGAAGAGAATTCAAAGCTTGGAGTTTGAATGGTGAATTCCTTTTGAAACCTATGAAGATTCTTTGGTTGGGAGTTATATAAGAGATTAGAAATGTTTGATCTTTGAAAACTAAAGGAAAAGGGTTTATTTTATATTTATAGGTCATGAAAGGGGTAAAAGGACCGAAATCCCCTCACCCAAGTGAAAAAAGCAAAAATTGGGAAAAAATAAATAGCATAGTGGCTCGCCACAATTATGGAGCTTAGCCTCTATGCCACTCTATTATCACAGAGGCTAAGTGACATGGCACGCTACTATCGCGTGGCTTACTACCTTGGAGTTCCAAAATTGTCCTAAATCCCCTCCAAGAATTCCTAAAATTTTCTAAAGCACCCTTTTAACATTTCTTGACATATTTCACGTCAAAATTTGACACTACACATGTGGGAAATTCAAAAATAAATTCATTAAAATTTTGCGGGGTCTTACACTAACTCATGTACAAGAGTAATTCTTGAGCAACTAATTAAAATATATACAAGCTAAATCAGCTGAGCAGAAGCATAATCATAAGATAAGATATTTCAATACATTATTGTTGAAAGTTTACAACACTATAATGTAAAAGAAAGAGGAACTTAAAATACGTACAATGACTCTAACTGACCATCTATGAAGCCTATACTAAGACTCACTCCATATAGTCGATACATGACCCCAACTATACCTTGTCAACACATATAAATAAGAAAATAAAATACAAGAACTACAACTGAATTGAGTCCTAAAAATAAGAGAACTCATCACTTGCTAGCTGAATGCTACAATCTTACATACTATGATCCTGAGAGTAAGCACCTGAATCTATATCACATCAAAAATTTAGGAAAAAGAGGTATGCGATCAGTAATTTTGAATTTACTGAGCATGTTGGATATGCATTAGTCATGAAAATACTTGAAACATGCTTTAAAATTGAGGACATAAGTCATTTGCTGAAATATGCATTTAAAACATGTCTGTATGTAAAAGTTGTAAGGCATAGTGAAATTTTTTAATCATGACCTAAAACATTTCTATAAATTGGGAAGAGATAGAAGTATGATTATTTTATTTAATCACAATTTAAATTTGAATTTATTGTAAAACTATGTTGAGGACCTTGTATGAATGCTAGGTCTGAAACTATGGGATGTGAACTGATGCAATGACCAAGTATAAACATGTACTGAATATAAGTTGAATAACTGAGTATAAGGTAATGCATAATCTAAAAACTAAACATAATCTGAAATGTGAGCCTAGGACTATTGGAGCTAACCATAACCAATATACCCCAATATGAGCAAATAAGGGTAAACCCTGTAACTCCAGTTGGAAGGGTGCTAGTACCTTGCCAAGGGTACCAACCCTAGCTGGCGTGGATCCACTAAAATGATGTACCAAAGGACTGGGATGTTAATCCTTAATTGGCTGGTGACCAATCATAACCCACGGTGGCACTGTATTTCTTAAACTTAGGGACTTCGATTAAAGGTATGAGTGCTCAACTGATAGGTGAGCGTTCATTCATGTATTAACTCGGTGCTATGTACTACTCTTTATGGATTGACACTTAAAACCGTAATTTCCAGTATGATTATATTTTGGAAATATCAACAATGGATAATCTGAAGTGCTCAATAACATATAAACTGATAACTTATGAATCCCTAGGTATCGGGTGTTCTTAACCAACCATTTCTAACTAATGCAATTGAACGTGATGATATTAAAAGCTAATCATAATAGGGAAAAAGGGAAATTTCGTAGCACGAGTCCAAAATAAAAAATTTACCAACATATCGAGCATTTCATAATTCTAAGTCTGAAAATACTAAATTTCATGGAAAAACATGTTATGTCAACTAATATGGATTGAAATCCGCAAAATCATGATAACTAGTGCTTTATAGTCTTAAAGCTGATAAACTCATATAGCTTGATCATATGCTTACAATCTTAACGAATATCATGTAAAACATGCATGGATTTGAAAATAGAGTGAATGATATTATATGGGCCTATAAAATCATGAATAATCATTAAAATATGCTTATGAGTGACAAATATATCCTAGGGAATTGAATTTAAGCTTATAGTAATAATTAGGTGAAACCTTAGTTTATGAAGATCATTAAATTCATGAACAAAAATCATAATTTGGGCATAAGAATGAAAGGATATCCTCATTGAATACCCAAATACCTGATTACTTTTGATTCTTATATTTTAATTTTGAGGATTTGAATTTAGGGATGAAGAACCCTAATTTCTTACTTCGGAGAAGTGGAAAATCACATGTTTTGACAGGATCCGAAACTCGGGCCATGTCGTATGGGCACCCCAAGCTCACATGAATCGAAAGTCGCCCCAATAACCCAACCCAAACATCTCATCCTACCATAGGAGTCTAAGGGACTCCAACTCACAAGTTAAGATTTGTAGAAATAATATCATAAGTCAACATTACATTCATGATAACTAACTCACAAACAAGTTCACGGTTGTTCACAATACCTCTATACAAAACTAAGTCAAAATATGAATATATTGGGACAAGCCCCTAACGATAGTTAAACCAAGTCTAAATGAGTCTAAGTCTAATCATAAGAGACCAAGAGATGAAGATCTTCCAGAGTAAGGAAGGTCACCACTTCAAGTCAATGCATGAACCACATCAATATACTAATCACTGTGCAGGAACAGAAGATGATTCTTCAGCCCCTATGTCGTATGGGGGCATAGTGTCCAGAGATGGTTAGCTATTGGAATGCTAGTATGTAACTCAAGGATAAGTGATAAAATATCATCATCAATCAACATCAAGTCAATATATCAAATTTCATTTCATTAACACAATAATCCATATATATCAAATTTCATTTCATTAACACAATAATCCATACATTTAGATATATCACAAACTAATTAAGATATCAAGGCTCATTATCATTCTCAAGAATTCATTCATTAGACATGAAGTGGGGGACTCCAATCCTTCACACTTATAGGTTCAAAAATTCACATTATGCATAAGACTTTCACCACATTCATATAAACTTAGACAAGGGACTTCAACCATGCTTAATAATTCATACCAAGGACTTAAGCCATATACGCAATTATTCACACAAGGGGATCTATCCATAAACGCATTGGATTGGACATAGGACTTCAACCATATGTTCACATATTAAATTGGGTAAGGGACTTTAACTTCATGCTCACACATTAGGTAAAGGACTTTAACCTCATGCTATACTTGAACTCTAATCACAAGCCATTCCATTCGGTAAGGTTCTCTAACCTCAAGAGATCTCTGTAAGCAAGGGACTTTAACCTCAAGAAATATTATTAGGAAAGAGACTTCAACCTTGAACCATTCACAAGGCAAGAGACTTCAACCTAAAGCCATCAAAGAAAGGGACTTTGAACTCAAGCTATCACAACTATCATTAGTTGGCATTTGGGACTTTAACCCTTTTCCCAAGCATCAACATACATTTAATATAACATTAAAGGACTTAAACCACTTTAGCCAATTCAACACTACACATGACCACCTGGTCCTTATGGAAGCCTTTATTTGCACAATCAACTTAATTGGCCAATGCCTTCACTTAATTTAACATACCAAGAAAGTTACGGTCATCAAGACCCTTACAAAATTCTAAACCACAATCTCACCACACTTGGCTTCAACCCATAATTTAAGTTCATCTTTATATCCAGGGACTTACCCTTTTATAGCCAACAACCAAGGTTATCAATTTCATCACACATAGTTCATAATTCTATTAACATACATCCATCATTTATCCATGTTTATTTAGGCCATCACCCTAGTTTAATACATCAACAACATATGACTAGACAACTCACTTAGACATTTTCACAAACACCTTGGGCGCATACCTTCAAAAAGGCCATTTTCATGGTATATATAATAAAGATTAGGGTTACTCAAGACCCTCATGGTAATCCACATGCAACAAGCACCCACACATGAAAATTCATCATCAATATCACATATAAAAATAAGTCTAAGAAAAATATAACATCATACATCATTAGGAAACAAAACCCTTTTTATTTTGTTTCAAAACCACCATGTACACTTCCTGATCCAAGTGTGAATACATAGGTTTAGAAATATTTAAAGAGAGGAAGAGATACATGCCTTAAAAAATATGACACACCAACAATCTTGGCTTCTTCTTTCCACTAGATGAGCTCCCTCTAAATCCTAGTCTCCAATCTTACTTCAAGAAGCTTTTTAGAGTGTTTGGAATGTTTGAGCCTTGAAAAATAAAGACTTTGGAGGCTTCTATGCCTTACATAGTGAGAGGGTTTAGGGTTTTGGAAAAGGAAAATGATCAAAAGGTCCTTAGTGAAAAGTTTAGAAATGACTTCGTGTAGGGGTATGACTCTCTCATAAAGTTCCCTTAGAACTCATACCCTAGGGTATGAGTGGTAACCTAACTCGTGCCCTAGGCTTCTCCTAGGCCTACCATACTGTTATGGGTATGAGTGAACACCTTTGAGTCATAACCAAAGGGTACGACTTACCCCCTATTCATATACTAAACGTATACAAAAATAGTCCTCTCTAAAATACGACCTCACTTTATAAGGTTTAGTACCATACGACTCGTATGCATTGGGTATGATCAAGGGGAGGTCATATCATATAGGAAACAATATGATACACTAATGAACTGATCATGGTACAAATGAAGAGGAAAAAGTGGGTATGTATTGAGTCGAACCCAATTCAGAGGCACAAATTAATGAAGTTGTTTCTCAATGGTTCAAGTCTAGGCATTTCAATTCTCCCCATGTGGATCATTTATCCTCGAATGAGGGGAAAGGTAAGTATAAACATAAGTTAACATATCAACATGTATCAATATAACCCTTACGTAAGTTAAAAATAAGCACACAACACGATACAACACAATACTTACATGATCATCATTAATCAATCATTTCATCTCCTTGGTCTTAGGACTCAAACCCACTACTTATCAAACACCTTCTTCTTTCACAACTTAGGGACTTCAACCCATCAACTTTCAAAGACATCAAGCAACTTAAAGCATTGGGGACTTTAACCCACCACAAGAAGACACACATAGTTTCAATGCATTAGGGACTTACCCATGGCCTAACTAAACACATAGCCAATTCAAATTTGGGGACTTTGACCCAAGGCACAAATCAATCTCAAACATTGGGGACTTTCATCTTCTATAAAAAACACAAATCAAGAAAGGAGTTTTAACGCATACCTTCATCACAAGCTTTCGGAATAGGAAATAAATATGGGTACTTGTACTTCATATCCTCTTCCGCCTCCCAAGTAGCTTTCTCTGACTTTTTGTTCCTCCATAGAACCTTTACCGAAGCCATTTCTTTCCTTTGCAATCGGAGAACTTGTCGATCCTAGATCCTCACTAGGATCTCCTCATAAGAAAAAGAGTCTGAGTTACCAACATCTTCTGAGAGGACAACCAAGAAAGGATCACCCACCTATTTCTGCAATATAGAAACATGGAAAATTGGGTAAATGGAGTCCATATAGAAGGAAATTCCAACTCATAGGCAACACTACCAACCCTCCTCACAATCAAGTAGGGACCAATATAATAGGGAGTAAGCTTTCCCTTTTTGGAAAACTGCATTAATTTCTTCATGGGAGATACTTTCAAGAATACCCAATTGCCCATATTAAATTCTAAGTCCATATACCTCATATCCACATAGGACTTTTGATGACTTTGAGTGGTTTTCAATCTATAATGAATAACTTTCACCCTCTCTAAGGTTAGGTAAACTAAATGAGGCCTAACAACTTACCCTCGCTAATTTTGTACCACCCAATGGGAGATCGACATCTCCAACTACACAATGCCTCAAAAGGTGCCTTGTCAATACTTGAGCAGTAACTATTATTATAGGCAAACTCAATCAAAGGCAAGTGGTCATATCTTATACCACCATAATTGATCACACAAGCCTGGAACATTTCCTCTAATATTTGTATAGTTCTATCCACTTTTCCATCCATTTATGGGTGAAAAGATATACTAAGGCACACCTTAGTTCCCAAACCTCTTTGGATTGACTTACAAAAATAGGATAAAAATGGAGGACCACAATCTGCGATAATAGAGACTGGATCACCATGCAACTTCACGATCTCCGCAAGATAAAAATTAACATAATCTTCCGTTGAGAAATTAGTTCTCACGGGTAAGAAAAGGGTGGATTTGGTAATTCGATCAATGAAGACCCAAAAGGAATCACATTGATTCTGGGATTTAGGAAGACTGATAAAAAAATTCATATTAATTGCCTCCCACTTCCACTTGGGCAAGACAATCTCTTGGTACAAACCACCGGGCCTTATATGCTCAACTTTCACTTATTGACACACCATACACTTGGCTATATAGCTAGAAACATCATGATTCATATTATTCCACCAATAGAACTCTCCAAGGTTATGATACATCTTAACGGAAATTGAGATGAATAGCATATCAGGCTCCATGAGCCTCGTCCATAACCCTTTCCCTTAATCCATAGACATTGGGAACACATAGCCTATATTGGTACCTCAAGATATCATTACCACCAATCACAAAGTCTACAACTTTTTATTGACCTACATTACTCTTGATGTTTATCAAGTTGGTGTCCAAAACTTGCTTCTCTTTTATCTCAACCACAAGAGACGACTGAGATACCAAAAGCATAAATACATCACCATTCTTGGACTTCGCAAGTTGAACTCCAAGATTTGACAAAGAGTGAATATCCTTCACCAGTTCCTGCTTATCCTCATCTATATGGGCCAAACTTTCCATGAACACACGACTAAGAGCATTGGCGACTATATTCCTCTTACTAGGATGGTAATGAAGGCTCACGTCATAGTCCTTCAATAGCTCAATCCACCTTTTTTGTCGGAGATTCAACTCCTTTTGATTAAACACATATTAGAGGCTCTTATGATCAGAAAAGACGTCAAAATAAACACCATAAAGAAAATACTACCAAATCTTCAAAGCAAAGATCAAGACTAATAACTCTAACTCATGGGTGGGGTAGTTTCTCTCATGAAATTTCAATTGCCTAGAATCATAGTCAACCACCCTACCAAGTTGCGTCAACACACAACTGTGACTGATATGAGAAGTATCACAATACACCACAAAACTATCACTACCCTTGGGTAAGATCAAAATTAGAGCTGAAGTTAATTTTCCTTTCAAATTCTCAAAACTACCCTCCCACATATTAGAACATAAGAACTTGACTTTCTTTTGGGTTAACTTAGTCAACGGGGAAGCTATTATGGAAAAAGTCTCTACAAACCTTCTATAATAATCGGCTAGACCCTAAAAGCTATGAATATCGGTTAGAGTCGTAGGTCTAGGGCACTTATTAAGTGTCACAACCTTTTGGGGATCTACCATAATCCCCTCACTAGAGATGACATATCCAAGAAAAGCTACGGCTTTCAATCAAAACTCACACTTGGAGAACTCGGCATACAAACGATGATCCTTCAAAGTTTGCAACATGGCATGGAGGTGATATACATGATTGGCCTCACTCTTAGAATACATTAAGATATCATCGATGTAGACAATAATAAATATGTTAAATAATGGATGGAAAACCCTATTCATCAAATCCATGAATGCTGTTAGGGAATTGGTCAACCCAAATGACATGACAAGAATTTCATACTGACCATACCGGGTTCTAACTACAGTCTAAGAGATATTCGCATCCCTAATCTTAAGCTGATGATAAACCATCTAAGATCAATCTCTGAGAAATACTTTGCACCCTGAAGTTGATAAAACAAATGATCGATCATAGGAAGAGGATATTTATTCTTTATGGTGACTTCGTTAAACTGACGATAATCAATGTACATAAGAAGGAAACCATCCATCTTGTGCACGTAAAACATAGGAGAACCCTATGGAGATACACTAGGGTGGATGAAACCTTTATATAAGATGTCAATATATTCTCCTTAAGCTCTTTTAGCTCTGTTGGAGCTATTCTATAAGAAGGGATAGAAATTGGTGAGTGTCCAGAACAAGATTAATCCCAAAATCAATTTCCCAATCAGAAGGAACACTAGGAAGATCGTTGGGAAATACTTTGGAAAACTCATTAACCACAGGAACAGATTCTAGAAAAGGCTTTTTCGAGTTTGGATCTTTAACTTAGACCATATGATACAAACACCCCTTTGTAATTATCTTTAAAGCTTTAGGGTAAGAAATGAATCTCCCCTTAGGAAGTAGAGAACCACCTTCCCATACAATGACTGGCTCTAGGGAATTTGAACATGACCCTAAGGCTCCGACAATCTAAGGTAGCATAGCAAGAGTGCAACCAATCCATCCTCAAAATGACATCTAAGTCAACCATGTCTAACTCTTTAAAGTCGACAAGAGTGTCTCTTATACTAACACATACCACACCCCTTATAGACCCGGTGAACAAAAATTGAGTCTCCTACCGGGGTAGAAATAGAAAAAGGAACTGAAAGAATCTCAGGACCACAATCA
This sequence comes from Capsicum annuum, assembly GCF_002878395.1. NCBI lineage: Eukaryota > Viridiplantae > Streptophyta > Magnoliopsida > Solanales > Solanaceae > Capsicum > Capsicum annuum. The sequence goes on along the minus strand of NC_061120.1, from coordinate 104,738,472 downwards.
AGATACACAGCCACATACAGGGTCACATAGAAAAGAGTAGACCCTAGAACAGGCAAACAATACATATCAAAAAAGAAAAGTCTCAACATACCCATGACAACATTGGGGGACGACATAGAATCATAGTGAGTAGCAAGTGCATGCAAGTGATTTTGGCCAACACTGGTACCAAAACTAGAACCAGAGGCAGACATAGTACTCTTTGGTATGGGAGGAGGTGGAGTAGCAATAGGAGCCTTATCAGCCCAATAAGGAACTATAAAGGGGCACTCACACTGCTTGTGCCAAACCTAACCATAATAAAAATACTAGTTTCTCCCCTTCTCACACTGACCCCAATAACTCTGACCACAGAATCCTTAATAAGGACAGGGTAGAGTCGACTTGCACCACTAGCCTAGAATTGGGCACCTTATTCCTAAAATCTTTCACTAAATTCAGGCTGATGATTACTCGATGACTTTAGGTAAGGAGAGTGAACATTAGCCAATGAAACCAAAATCCCCCACTTCTTTCGTGTCTACTTGCCACCACCTTGCTCGGAAGGCCTAAATTTATTTTCTTTCTCTCACTAAGCTCAACTTGCTTGTTTTTTCTTATCCTCTACTTATTATATATACATAATCAATCAATAAATATCCATATTTTCAATCAACAAGGCCTCCTTGCTCTCACCGGATAATCCTAAGACAAACTTACACATCTTAGCCCTTATGCTAGAAACTATCTCGGGAGCCTACCTTGACAATTGATGGAATTTCAAGGCATACTCTTAAACGGACATCCTTCCTTGGTTTATGTTCACAAACTATTCTGCCTTTGCTCCCCTAAACACTTGATGAAACAAGCAGTCTAAGAAAGCCTCAGAGAAATCCAGCTGGACTAATATTAACACCTTTAGATAACTCTCACCCTTTGTACCATTGGTACACCATATCTTTTAATTTGTAGGAAGCAAGCTCAACACCCTTAATTTACAAAGCATGCATGATTTGGAAAATCTTCTCCATTTTATTGATGAAGCCTAAAGGATCTTCCTCAATATTTATACCTTTGAACATAGGAGGGCTCAATCTCATAAATTGGCTAATTTTTGTACCCTCATATGAAAAGGTAGACAGAGCACCACACTTCGATTGATAGGCAACCAATCGAGTCAAGAAGTTGATAGAGCACATAACTCAACATTAGAAGCATTCTCTTAAAGGAACTGAGGAGGAGAGTCACTCTCATAAGTAGGGTTGGGGGAATTCCATGAGAATGGCCAGATGCTGCCGCTCTATCCTGGTTCTAAACTCCAAAAGTTGGATAAGCTTCATCCATAGGAGCTTCAGTTGGGGCCAAAGTGTTTGCCAGAGTCTCATCTCTTCTTGGAGGCATGATCTAAAATATGGCAAATAGAATTAGAGGGATCCAAAACCTTAGACTTTATAGCTTGAGATTGATACCTAAGAAAGGAGACATTCCTAAGATATCTCATAACCATATTTTTATAAGTGTGGTGTGCTTTACACCCATAAAATAGGCTCTACTTTACACGGAATTATGAATACTCAATTGACCATGAACCTAGGATCTAATACCAATTTGACACAACCCAAAACCTAGGCCATGTCGTATAGGCACCCCAAGCTCACATGAACTGAAGGTCTCCCCAATAACCCAACCCAAACATCTCATCCTACTATAGGAGTCTAAGGGACTGTAACTCATAAGTTAAGATTTGGGGAAGTAATATCATAAGTCAACATTAGATTCATGATAACTAACTCACACCCAAGTTCATAGTTGTTGATAATACTTCTATATAAAATGAAGGCAACAAATATATATATTAGGACAAGCCCCCGACGATAGCCAAGCCATGAATAAGTGAGTTTAAGTATAATCATAAAAGACCGAAAGATGAAGATCTTCAGGATTAAGGAAGCTCACCACTTCAAGTCAATGCATAAATTGAATGGATCTACTATCAGTGTGCAAGAAGAGAAAAAGATGCTCCAGCCCCTATATCACATTGGGACATAATGTCCAAAGACAGTTAGCGATTGGAACAATAGCATGTAACTCAAGGATACGGGATAAAATATCATCAACAATCAACATCAAGTCAATATATCACATATTATCTCATTCATACAATAGTTCATATATTTAGATATATCACATACTAATCAAGATATATCTAAATAATACATCTAAGTGATGAAATATCATCAACAATCAACATCAAGTAAATATATCATATTTTATCTCATTCACACGATAATCCATACATTTAGATATATCACATTTTAACTCATTCACACAATAATCCATACATTTATATATATCACATACTAATCTTGATATTTGGCTCATCATAAGCCTCAAGCATTTATTTATTCGAGATGAAGTGGGGAATCCAACCCTCCATACTTATAGGTTCAACAGTTCACATTATGCATAGTACTTTAACCACATTCATATGCACTTATCCATACTTACTCATTCATTAACCAAGGACTTTTACCATATGTGTAATCATTCAAACAAGGGGCTCTATCCATTCACATAACCGATTGGATAAGACTTCAACCATATGTCCACACATTCAATTGGGCATGGGACTTTAACCATATGCTCACATAAGAGGCAAGGGACTCTAGCCTCATGCTACACTTGGACTCTAACCACAAGACATTCCATTTAATGAGGTTCTATAAGATCAAGAGATATCTTTAAGAAAGGGACTTTAACCTCAGGCTATATCATTGGGTAATGGACTTCAACCTCGATCCTTTCATAAGGAAAGGGACTTCAACCTCAATTTATCACATAAGGAAAGGGCCTTTGACGTCAAGCCATCATAACAATCATTAGTTGGCATTTGGGACTTTAACCCTCTGTCCAAGCATCAACATATATTCAATACAATATTTAAGGATTTTAATCACATTAGCAATTTCAACACTACACATTACCACCTGGTCCTTATGAGAACCTTCATTTGCTCAACCATCTTAATAGGCTAATGCCTTTATATAATTCAACATACAAAGTAAGTTACGGTCATCAAGACACAAACAAAATTCTATGCCACATTCTTACCACACTTGGGTTCAACTTACAATTTAAGTTCATCTTTATATCTAGGGATTGACTTTACCCTTTCATTAGCCGACAACTAAGGTTATTAATTTCACACACATAGTTCATAATTCCTTTAACACATTATTTATTATTCATCCATGTTCATTTGGGTATTTACCCTAGTTCAATACATCAACAACATATGAATAGACAACTCACTTAGATATTCTTACAAACACCTTGTGTGCATACCTTCAAAAAGGCCATTTCCATGGTATATATTATCAAGATTAGGGTTACTGAAGACCCTCATGTTAATCAAAATACATCATGTACCCACATATGAAATTTATCATCAAAATCTCATATAAACATAAGTCTAATCAAGATTTTACATCATACATCATTAGGCAACAAAACCCTTTTCATTTAATTTCAAAACCACCATGTACACTTACTAATCCAAGTATAAAATACATGTATTTAGAGATATTTAAAGAGGAGAAGAGATAAATTCCTTTAAAAAGATGACACACCAACAATCTTGGCTTATTCTTTCCACTAAGCCCCCAATCTTACTTCAAGAAGCTTTTTAGAGTGTTTGGAATGTTTGAGCTTTGAAAAATAGAGACGTAGAAGGATACCATGCCTTATATAGTGAGAGTGGTAAGGGTTTTAGGCAAGTGAAATGACTAAAAGGTCCTTCGTTAAAATTTAAGAGATCACTTAATGCAGGAGTACGACTCCTCTATACAGTTTCCTTAGCAATCATACCTTAGGGTATGAGTGGTACCCTAACTCGTACCATAGGATTCTCTTAGGACAAACATACTATTGTGGTACAAATGAGTACCCTTGAGTTATAACCAAAGGGTACAACTCACCCACTAGTCGTATACACAAATCATATACAAAATAGTCTACTCCAAAATAAGACCTCACTTTATACAGTTAAGTTGCACATAATTCGTAAGCATTAGGTATGATCAAGGGGAGGTAAAGTCATATAGGAAATAATATGAAACCCTCATGTACCAATCAAGGTACGAAAGTGGTGGGAAAAGTAGTTATGAGTCATGACCAAGGGTACAACTCAAGTCTCTAGTCGTACGCAACTCAGAGACACAAAAAATATAGTTGTTTCTCAATGGTTCAAGTCTAGATGTTTTATGTTTCTTGAGTAATTAATATGTTGTGTTGATAATGATTGATTGGTAATTGTTTAGTCTTTATATTTAGCCTCAGAATAGCTTAAAAGATGTAAAATTTAAGTTAAAAGTTTGTGAAAAGGCCAAAAAACCCCTTAAAAATATCTAAAAAACTCCTAAAAGTAATCCCGATGACTTAGACCATGGCTTGTAGGGTCTATCCATGAGTTGTGGTCATGGAACTAAAGTTTTCTCTTATTGTCATGGTAATGAATCCCTCCTAATGACCTGTTATGAATGATAATGAGTCATCCCTAGGCAGCTTTAATAATGTTTCAATAATTTGGCCATAACTTTTCACGCCGATATCAAATTAAGGCAAAATTTGTAGGGTTGAAAAGATAATTAAATTATCTATATTTGTGGATTTGTACCCCAAAAATTCTTAGTGTAGAAAATTTTATGCTCGATTGAAACTTACTTTAGTTATATTTTTCACAAGAATTTAATCACTAAGGGATATTTTGTCTTATCTATAAGCTAAGAGCTATTAGAGGCGTTAATATATATCAAAGAACTTATAAAACTACCAAAACTAGAGGCTTGATTTTGTCTTAACTTGAACATTGTTCTACTATTGGCTTGGATTTTTGAGAGGTTACAATATCTCCCCCTTAGGATCATTCGTCCTCAAATAAAGTCTAACTTGGCTGAAAGAATTGGAAAAGAGTTGTGATCACTGACAAAGAATTCTAAGAGATGAATACGTACATGATGTCAGATCTTTTAAAATTTCTATCATTTTATTTTTGACCATCCAGCAGGTGTAATGTCAATTTTGACTTGAATTGTGTTTAGAGATGTTAAAAGGATATTTTGGGAAGTTTTGGATTTTTTGGAAGAGGTGTGTGGGGTCATTTTGGGACCTCAAGGTAGTGAGGGTCCATGATAAGGTCATGTTACATAATTTAACTTTTGAGAAATCATTGTGGCACAAAGACTAACCTCTATAATATCAGCATGCCATGCCAGAGTTTTTATTTCATCCAATTTTATTTCTTTTCACTTTGGGTGAGGGGCCTTTTGTCCCTTTCTCTTTTTTATGACCTTATAACATAAAATAACCCTATTTCCTTAAGTTTTTAAAGATCAAATCATTCTCTATGTCTCTCAAACTCAAAACTCGACAATATTAAATGGTTCATAGTAATTCATTATCTAGGCTCCAAACTTTAAATCAACTTTAACTTCTTATGAATTTCAAGCATTTTTATCTTCCCTAAACTTTAATTTACACTATAGTATTAATTGAATAGATTTCATCTGATTTAAATTACGGTTTTTGAAATTGGGTTGAGGGGTTTTGGTTATTCTAAATTGAATTACTTATCCCATGTTTTAAATTGATTATTAATGATTGAAATTGATATTTTTGGGACTGAATTGGTACATTATTTAAATGTTGGAATATAGGGCATGGGTTTCCCCAAATTGGATGAAATTTTGTTTGATAATTGTATCAACCTAAACCACCTTGTAAACTTATTTTAAATATGAATAAATTGCATGGTTAACTTTTTTTTGAACCCAATGCATTGCACTAATGGATCAATGGAAATAAAAATTAATTTTTATGGACTTGGTGGCTATGGTTTAGATTTTAAATAGAATTTGGGAGTCAATGTGGTTGTGTGGATTGGTTTGGCATGTTTAATTTAGCTTGAAAATATATTGGCATGATGATACCAAGTGGTAAATGCCTTAATGAATGACTCTTGGGTTAATGGTTGGAACTATTTGCTAAGTGATTTTAATTTGGGCTTAAAGAAGGTGTGTAGCTCACCGTGAAGGTGTACGTCCCAGGGGGACGAACACGGAAAACCATGTTTGCTGATGTTTGGGGTTGATATGATCGTGTGTTTGATACCTACTTTGTATATAAATATATAAATATATATATATTCTAACATGCACTGCAGCCTTTTCAGCTAGAAAAGCTACACCCATATAGCCCATGGGTTCCTTTAGGATGGATCAAGCTACACAGTCCAGGTTAATGGTTTTAAACTATTTTTTTCATGACCCTTACCCTATCCTAGCATCCTATATATATATACATGAATGTCTGTAAATGTTTTTGATTGATTTTCTTCATGGCATTAAGTTATCACTTTCCCTGAGTTACATGCCAGTGCTAATCCTACTTACCATCCTAGGACTGCATTATTTCATGATTTAGGGTGTAAAGACTTTTTATTGCTCCAATGTAACATTCGGTGGTTGAGCATATTCGTTGAGTTGCTATAAAGTGGTGAGACTCTATTTTTCATAAGTCTTTATCATTTGATTATTCTTTCTTTATCAACTTATTACATTTGGATTATTTTTAATCATAGTCATTGGTCATTTCATGACTTTCTTGCTATTATAGTTTTAAAGTCTATAATGGACAAATATGGGATAGTTATTATTTTGTCTCTCAAATTAATTTTAGTTAACTATTCATCTTTTTATTACTATCTTGATTTAATTTTTGTTATATTGTTATTATTATGCTCTTGAGTTTAGGTTAATGAGGTGGTCTTTCACCCATGGTGGGCTTAAGATACCCATCATAACTTGGCCCTGGTTTGGGTCATGATGCGCGATGACTAAATTTCTAACTAACTTTAACTAGTTTGAAAATAAGGGAACTCACTAGTACTATTTGGCTCAATTCCAAAGTTGGGTAACTTACATGATACTAATTTATGAATCTAGATATGTTTTATGGTTGGGACTAATTTAGACTAGGAATCAATTGAGTTTACACATAGAATGAATGAAAATAACGAACCTCATAGAATAGGCATATTCATGAAACTTCGGATAGTATTTCTACATGAAAAGATGGAAAACTATAGGAGCTTTTCTATTTGATTTCTAAACTAAATTTCTAGCTATAGGTATTGACTCATACTGAAATTTTATAACTCCACTGAAGTATCCTTGGTACAAACGGATACCTAGAACTGCAAATTGATATCTAATAACATGAAATTTCTAAGAGTCACTGCAAAAAGGAATATTTGTTACCTTCAAGACACCTTGTCCAAAGTTCTAATAACATTAACATTAAGGAGCAGAGAATTTTGGGTATGATCTTAGTGAGATATATGAATAAGGAATAGCAACATCGCTACAACTCTATAACATGGAATATATGCATATAAATCATAAGATAGGATAGAATAACTATGCTTTAGGCAATGCAACTGCTAACTTTCAAGCTTAGCCACACTTCTTAAATACTCACTCATATATACTTTTCCCCTTAAATACTTTATTTCATTTGACTCTACTTATAACTTTCACATCGGTATTGATAGCTCTTTCACAAACATGAACCATAATACTAGTCTAAACCACAAATTCAATATCCTATGTATTTTCAGAGCTCTCATCTTAAGAATAATACTCCTTACCACTTCAACAACTAACTTCAAGCTTTTACTAGTTATTCACTAGCACAAAATGCATTTATCCATATATATGCCAACATGACATTCAAGCCTATCATTATAACCATATAAGAACTTCTAGGAAACCAACCCACTTAAGAATTTTCCTATGCTCTCTCTTATCTTTATCAATAACAACTATAATGCACTATTGAAACACCATAGGTTTTGACCCATAAATAATTTCCTTGAATCCTAGTCTTTGGACCCAATATAACTCATGGGTATGAGCCATATGTTGGGGTATGAATGGTATGGTCCATTCGTATACTGATCAATATTGGTTGGTGGGATTGATTTTGGTCACTGGAGTGGGTAAGACTTAAATGGTATGAGTCGTATGACTGGATACAGATCGTTTAGTTTAGATTTGCCTTATCTTAATCTTATACTTGGTCCCTTAAGTTGGATATAAGTAAGAGTGGCTCACCATAAGTTGTAAGTCAGGGTGCAAATTATACCAAGGACTCATATGGTGGACAATGTTCAATCCTCTTAAGATTTGATTCTGCCAGGGATACGGGTAAAGTTACAAATCATATATTTTGATATAAATTGATTTAGATGAGTCATACCTTAGACAGTATTGGGTTAAAGGGAGAGGCCAAGGGTACGAGTGGTGGGTACCATTCATACAGGAAAGGTACACCTCGTAGAGTTAGTTGTATCCCTGTGATGAGATTTTTTTACAATTTTAGTGGGGGTTTCTATATATTTCTCAACTTACCCTAATAAGACCCCATGATTTTTAACTCACTTTGGAAGTTATTTACCTCATTATTTTATTCGTTAACACATAGAAACTCTTCTTAAACACTCTATATTTCTCTCATTATCTTTTGGGCAAAGAAGCTAGGGTTTCAACTAGAGGACTAAATTAGGGATCATTTTAGTTGTTTCTCTCTGTCTAGTTTGTTAATTAAGGCATATTCTGTTCCCTCACTATTAGTTTTAACTAAGGCATGGTCATAATGAATGGTTTGCGTGATTTTATTATTGTATGATTTTAGGTTTTCAACTATGATTTGGGGGTTTCCCATGGCTTTAATTATTTATTTACATGCTTAATTAGTTGTTTTGGATAATTGCATTACATAGGAATGGTTAAATGGTAATTAGAATTTGTTTTGATTATATTATGCCCCAATGTGTTTGTCAAAATGCCTATAAGGATGTTTTCATTGCATTTACTATTTTTAATGGAACTACTACTTTTTTTAAACTAGGTAAAGGAATTATGCATGGTTTAGATGATCTAGAAAGGTAAAAAGGCTTAATGATTATGCTTGTGGGGTACATAAAAATCCCCTAAGTGGTTTAATATGGTTAGTGGAAGGGTACATGGAATTGTTTAAGCCTATATATTGTTGGATATGGACAAAACTTGCAAGTGTAGTTAGTATGACGTTACCGCTACTAATGGCCTTGGTTATTAAATGGTTAATGGATTGGTTGGTTGATTGGTAATGATTTTAACTATGCAATAATGGTGGGGTATGCAGGAAAGCCATGGAAGGTGAAGGTCCCTTGGGTACCAAAACTGTAAACTCATATTTGCAGATGTAATGTTTGGTCCAAGTGACTATATCCAAGATGTCACACTTTATATTTGGGGGATGTATTAGTCATCCCAAGTTTTGTTCCCTGGTTGTATGGTTTCACACACTGGGGGCATTTCAAGAGGGGGAGCTGAACCCATATAGTCTGTGGATGGTATAGGATGGCAAAGATAGACAACCCAGGTAAAGGTTTTAATGGTATGCTAAACCCGGTTCCCTTCCCGGCATGGATATATAATTATATGTAAGGTTTGTGTGCATATAGATGGTTTTATTCGCTTATAAAATTGGAATTATTTTATCCTTATCCTAAGTTCAGGGTAGCGTTCACCTTCTAATCTATCTCCAGGCTTCTGTATACCCATGCTATACAGAAACCAACTATTGTATTCCTCCTACCTAGTTATTGACTCGGGGATAGCTTTTGGATTAAATTGGTGAGCTTGCATCTTTCCAAAAGGCTCCATTTCATGTTATGGATACTTTTAGAAATCTTAATTTAATAATGCATAGCATTTTAGGCTATGGTTGGGGACTTGTACCAACCGGATATTCTTACTCTTTTGGTTAGAGGCTTGTGGTACTGCTATAGGTTTGTATGGGCAAGGTTGGTATTAGTGTCAGCCTTAGCATTGGTATTGATATTAGGGTGGATACTGGTTGATGATATTGTTGTTTGTCCCATCTTATTTCATTTTGGGATTAATCATATTATGTTTTGGAACTTATTTGGTTATGGCCTAGTTTGTGGCCCTCGAATCGGTGTTGGTTTGGCCTGGTGGTTTGGTTTGTATGATTTAGTGGACAAGATGGCTTGGTAGGTTGGTCTAGGAATAGACTTATACTAAAGTAAGTACTTTTCCAATCATGCTATCTTTTTATATGTTCGAAATTCTATCGACTCAAGGTATGCTAATGGTGGTTGGATTAGGTAATAGGGGTGGTCCCCTATCATGATTGAACTTGTGATGCCCATTATAATAAGGCCCCCAATTGGGTTGTGTCAAGTTTTTATCAGAGCTTTAAGTTCATGGTCAATTGGGAGTCCACAAATCCGTGTCTAGTTGAGTTTATTTTAGGGATGTGTAGTGCGCCACATTTATAAGAGAGAGGCTACAAGGCATTTAGGAATGTTTAACTTTCCTGTTATTCTATTTTAATGCTTGGTTTCTAAGTCCTGAACTTTTTTCTCTAATCCTTGATTGTTCACTTTTCAGATCATGCCTTGATGATCTGGAACATAACGAAACTTTTCATTCCTATTTGGGGATAATGTTGAAGAGGTACCTCCTAAGTTTGGAGTTCTTCTTTGATATCAGGGTTCTATACCTGATAGTTATAGAGTTCCTCCTGTTGCTACTAGTCCTCCTTAGGGTGAGGTGACTAATGAAGAATTTTGCCAGTCTATTCATACAGATGCTTAGGTTGAGCGGGGTGCGTTTGGTGCTATATCTACTGAGGCCACAAGAGTCGGCCAATTTATAAATATGGGTCCTCCTACTTTTACTGGAGTGAAGGTGGAAGAGGATCAACAGGCCTTCCTGGATTATATGGAGAAATTATTTTGAGTGATGCAGGCTACTAATATGGATAGGGTAAACTTTGTATCTTATCATTTCAAAGACATTGCATACCAATGGTATGAAGATTGGGACAAGGATAGGACTGATATGGAAGAGTCAGTCTTATGGGATAATTTTTCTAACACCTTCTTAGATTGTTTCTTTCCTCAAGAGCTGAGGGAAGCAAAGATGGAGAAGTTTGTGAATCTCAGGTAGTGGAGAATGTCTGTGAAGGAATAGCCCTTGAAGTTTCATTATTGTCAAGGTATGATCCTAATTTTGGGGATAACATGAGAGCGAAGATGAGAAAGTTCCCTTTTGGGTTGAATCAAGATTTGATCTTTGAAATCAAGACTACTTTGCTGATTAATGATATTGACTTTTATAGGTTGACTGTGGTGTTATCTCTCATTGGTGTTGTATGTCTTGGTGTTTGATGCACACCTTGGTTCTATTCATTGGTGTGAGTGTATATCTCACTACTTGTTAATGCTTAACTTATACGTCAATTTATTGCAAGGCGGTCTCGTCAATATAATTACCCAACTTTGGATTCGGGGTCGAATCCACAAGGAAAAATATGAGTGGAAATTAAACTAATTTGAAACTATAGCTACAAGTTAACTTCAAAAAATGATATTAAAATATAAAATGGGGGGAGGGGGGGTTTAATGGTTGATAAAAGTTTTGACCTACTTCAGAACTCAAAGCTAAAATTTCAATGGTTTAAATCAATGATAGAGAGAAACTAGTGTTGTGACCACTATGGTTATTAACCCCTCATTGAGTAATAGTTGCAGTACTGGATTCTCATGACTTATGGAAAACACCAAATTATCAGATCGATAGTCCATCTAAGTGTTTCTCAACCTACCTAGATATTGTCCTCCCTAATTCTCTCGAACTTAGGACAACCTTCTATTCACACTGATTTTATCTCAAGTTGATTAATCTTTTTACAACATTAATCATTATATAGAAAATTAACTTTCCCAAATCCTCATTGAAAATTCACTACCTTTAGTTTATTTCTCAGTGTGAGCAAGCAAAAATAAGGCTAGATCTATTGTTTGCCACCAATAGAAAACAATCATTACAAAGGAATTATCAAGATATTCCCACAATCACTCAAACCCTAACCAACTATTAAATCCATGGAGGAATAATCATAGATCCCACAACCTTAGTTATGGATTTTAGATCCACATGAGAAATAAAGAGATAGCAACAATTGTATTCATCATTCAAAGAAATTAAACTTACAAAAGATAAATTTTGAGGTTGATGCTCTTCCAAGATCAAAAAGAATATCCCACAACTCAATCAAAGAATTAAAGATTAAATTCAAAGTTAAGAGACCCAGATAAGAAGTAAAATCCCTTTTGGAATAAGTTACAGATACTCAATGAAACCCTAAAAGTTGCTATTTATATTTGTAACTTAAAGGAAATTCGAAACTAAAAATTCAAATTTTCGCTCCTTTAGCTGACGACATTTATGACGACTTATCAAAAATCTGACGGCATGTGTGATGACATGTGTGATGACTTATTAGGAGTCTGACGACTTATAAGAAAATGTCGACAACTCTTCAAATTCCATGTTTTTTGCCTTCGGCTGACGACAAGTCATGACGGCTTATCAGGAAGTTGACAACTTATAAGAAAATGTCGTTAGAAATACTTCACCTTTCTTATTCTCTGCCTATGTGTGACGATATGTTCTGATAGCTTATCATAGATCTAATAGCTTATCAGACCAATTCATTGGTTGAAATCTTCAGAACTCAATTTCTTGCATCCTTCACCAAAAACCATCCATCTCAACGTAGCTTTCCTATATATTCATGCATCTTGACTTTCCTACAAAATCACATGAAATATAATAAAAACAATAGTAATTACTTAAGAACTTACAATTATTTCAAGTTAAAAGTATTAAATGTTCTAACAGAAGGCTAGCACATCAACACCCTCAACTTAAAGCCATTGCTTGTCCTTAAGAAACTACATAACACTATACTACGATGTTTAATCCAGAGAAACATAAAATACCTGTGACAGTTGATTATCAATTTTTTTCAAAACACATTACCTTCTCAAATTTCAATCACCTTCAAACCCAATTGTGTATATCAATGAAGATCAATAATGTGATACAAAGGAATCAAGATATGACATCAAATTAGCAACCATAACCATGCATATGTACAAGTTACACTACCCAAACAAGTAAGCAGCTAGCAATGCAACCGATGTGCTCTTACAAAAAAGAAGTCCCTCTTTACTCATATATGAAATCAAGCACATAAATTCAGGGATGTTCAAGAGACACTCATTCTCAGAAAGAAGTTCCAGTCAATGTATACTAAATACCATATGCTTGCCCTAATTTTCATCACCGAGTCTTTCAGACAATTACGCTAGGATCACTATAGGACTTTTCTTCAGCTTATAATGTAGTCTTGGGGCTAGTATGATATGCAAGGATATTTAAAGTGACTAAGCCTCCTTGGTACTACACTATTTTTGGGGTCTCACTTATCAACCTTTAACTTATTTCTCTCTTTCTTTATTGAAGCAAATTCAGGTTGGATGCTGTCCTTTAGTCTTTTATTTTATTTTTTTCAAAATTTTTATTTTATTATTCTTTTTCTACCATACCCAGCCTTGTATTTTTTTCATTTTCTTTTACCCATCCTCATACTCAATTTACATCATGCACCCCTATGATAGCCACTGTCAACTTAGGCAATTTATCTAAGTCAAAGTGCACAATGCCCAAGGAGGACCAGGGCCAAAATAAGTTTATTATGATACAAGTGGGAAGGTGATAGATATAACAAAAAATATATATAGGCATTCAGGCTCAAAATCAGGATCGAGGGATATTATTCAAACATGGAAGGTCATTTAGGCTAAAAGCGGACTAATACCAAAAATGGCCTATGATCCTTTCCTAACCACTCTCCTACAATCAAGGTAAGACCAACTGAACAAGTTCTGGATTTAACACACAATGGAAACTAGGTAGTATCTCACAACACATGGCACAAAGGTACATCACAACTACTACCTATCCGGTTCATGCAATTGTTAGCAATGATTATCATGTCCCTAATACCAATGTCGAAAAAAGATTCACAGTAGTCGTATATAGAAGCACATCACACATAGACAATTGGAGAGGTATTTATATTCTCAAAAATCAACAAAAAAACAAAAAAAAATGTCAACTACCCAGATACTTATTTTTGTCCCAGTTAACCATAACACATCACAAAACAAAACACAGTACCCCTAAACATACCAGATCTACTAGGAACAAGACTTTGGGGAAAAGAGGCATGACAACCAAAATCCCAAGAGGACATCAACACCCACAAGAAGTCTCACCCTCAACATAAAATCATGTATTGTCCCCAATGAATCAAACTAAAACAAGAGATTTAGAAATATACCCGTGGCACTATAGGTGAAGAAATCTGATGTCAATCACATAATACAAATACAAACAAAAAGTTACCATGGGTTTTCTCCCAAGCAGTGCCTGATTTAACGTCGTGGCACTCCTAGGTTATCTTGACTACTCAGAATTTATCAAGATAGCTTGAAAGTGATTCATCCTTTATCCTTCCACTTAGATGTTTTGAATCGCCAGCCCATATTTTAATCTTTACATAGTTTAGATGTGTTGAGAAAATATAAGAGCATGATAAGGAAAGTTCTATCACACCACTTTAAAGACTTGAACCGCTTGTCCAATTTTGCATCAAACTTTCGTGTGGGTTCATTTGGCAACGGTGTGAATCTTAAAAATCTAGTATATGGACATCGATCTTTAAGCTTCTTGGCCTTCAAGATTGGGGTTGTATTATACCCTTTCATAAATACAAACTCCAAAATGTAGGAATTTTCCTCCTCATTTTCAAAATTCATCATTTGCTTGGGTGATTCGACTTTTATCACATCCACCAAGCATAATTTGTAAAGTGCTTCAAGTAAGGTCTTCTCCCTAATTTTGGAGTTGCATCCTTCTTGACCTCTTCACCCCAAATTGTGCTAGAGTCTTTATAAGAGATTGGCTTGGTTTCTTATTTTGCCTCTAGAACCATTTCCTTAATCTTGGCATCAACTCTCATGGTTGGTTCGGTTTGTTGGAAAATCGCTGAAGGTTTCTCATCATCAAGCTCAATATCAATATAGGATTCTTGCTCATCATCTTTACACTCTTTCCTTATTTTAAATGGTTCCACAGACAACATATCATCTAAACATAATATTGAGAATTTCTTTGAATGATTGACCTCTATATCTATCTCCTGTATTAATTTTCTTTCCTCTTTTCATTCCCTTATATCCTGAAGCATTTCTTCCTGGCTATACAAAATTTGTTGAAACATAGCTTTAATGTGACTCGTTTCGGTGCTTTGTTCTTCCTATTCTTGATCATAAGACCTATCAAAATTATAAGAAGAACTAGAATTTGGGTTAGCATAATGGCGGGAGGGGGCATTTGAACAATCACTCTAATGTCCATCTTGACCACCACATAAACAACAATCATCCTCCCAGTAGGATGGCGATGGTGAACACGTCTCTCTCTAGGGAGCATATATACAATCTTGCCAAAAGTGAGGTCCATTACAATATGAACATAGATCATCAAGGTAGGATTTTCAACCATTAAACTCACATTCATTCCAAGATGCCATAATAATAAATAAACTAAAATAAATATCTACCAAATACAAGAAATAAAAGAAAATTACAAACAAATATTTACAAGTTTGAATTTAAGAAAGTAAGCTAAAATTCCAAACCAACTCAATACGCCAAATTGTTAATCGACAACGACACTATTTTTGATAATTTTCAACTTACACGTCAATTTAGTGCAAGACGGTCATCGTCAATATAATTATCTAACTTTGGAGTCGGGTTTGAATCCACAAGAAATAATATGAGTGGCGACTCAATTAATTTAAAACTATAGCTGGAAGTTAATTTCAAACAAATGATATGAAAAGATAAAATGGGGGGGGGGGTTTTAATGGTTGATAAAAGTTTCGACTTGTTTCAGAACTCAAAGCTAAAATTTTAATAGTTCAAATCAATGATAGAGAGAAACTAGGGTTGTAAACACTATGATTATTAACCCCTCATTAAATAATAGTTGTAGTATGAGATTCTCATGACTTGTGGGAAACACTAAATTATCGGTATCGATAGTCCATCTAAGTTTTTCTCAACCTACCTAGATGTTGTTCTCCTTAATTCTCTCAAATTTGGGACAACCTTCTATTCATACGGATTTTATCTTGAGTTGATTAATCTTGTTACAACATTAATCATTAGATTGAAAATTAACCTTCTCAAATCCTCGTTGATAATTCACTACCTTTAGTTTATTTCTTAGTTTGAGAAAGCAAACATAAAGCTAGATCTATTGTTTGCAACCAATAAAAAACAATCATTACCAAGGTATTATCAAATTGTTCCCACAATCACTCAAAACCCTAACCAACTATTAAATCCATGGAGGAATAATCATAGATCCCACAACCCTAGTTATGGGTTTTAGTTTTACATGAGAAAGAAAGAGATAACAACAATTGTATTCAGCATTCAGAGCAATTAAACTTATAAAAGATGAAGTCTGAGGTTGATACTCTTCCAAGTTTAAAAAGAATATCCCACAACTTAATCAGAGAATTAAAGATTGAATTCAAAGTTAAGATACCCAAAAAAGAAGTAAAATCCCTTTTGGAATAAGTTCCAGATACTCAATGAAACCTTAAAAGCTACTATTTATATTTGTAACTTAAAGGAAATTTGAAACTAAAAGTTCAGATTTTTGCTCCTTTAGTTGACGACATTTGTGACGACTTATGACAAATCTTACGACATATGTGACGACATATGTGATAACATGTGTGATGACTTATCAGAAAATATCATCAACTCCTCTTCAAATTCCATGCTTGTTGTCTTTGGCTAACGATAAGTCCTGACGGCTTATCAGGAAGTTGACGACTTATTAGAAAATATTGTCAGAAATGCTTCACCTTTCTTATTGTCTACCTATATGTGACGACATGTTCTGATAGATTATCACAGATCAGATAGCTTATCAAACCAAGTCGTCAGAAAAAATTTTCAAAACTTAATTTCTTATATCTTTCACCAAAAATCATTGATCTCAATGTAGTTTTCCTACATGTTCATGCATCTAAACTTTCCTATAAAATCACATGAAATATAATAAAAAAATAATAGTAATTACTTAAGAACTTACAATTATTTCAAGTTAAAAGTCTTAAATATGCTAATAGAATGCTAGCACATCACTACTATCCCGTTTACTTTAATGCATTTACTCTTCTTTTGTGTTCAATCTGTGTGTTCTCTTCTTCTGCTCTTCTTTAGTTGCTGATTTTTAGTTTCTTAGTGTGTCTTCACATTTTTGTTCAAGTTCTAGTTTAGATCTTGTATCATTTGGTATCAGAGCCATGTATTAGAATTGTTCCCACAACTCTAAGCCTTGGATCCAATAAAATCTCAACAAAAAAAGAGTTTTGAGTTAAGAAAATACAAAAAAAATGTTGAATCTTGTGTGTTTGATAGTAGATCCAGATTTTTCAACTTAGATCTACTAATTTGTAGCTTATTTTGACAGTTTCTTGTCTTAGATTCTTGTTCTCTAGCACTTAAAGTGTCTAGATCTAAGTTTAGAACAAGATTTGGTTGTTTTGTAGCTAGATCCACCTTGTTGTGCTTGTTTGAAGCTTTTTGGAGGTGGGTTCTCATGATGAATACCTTTTTTATGGTGTATTGTGGTTGTTTTGTTGATATTTGAACTTATATTGGCTAAATGAACCTAGATCTAAAAGAAAATTTAAATTTGGTGTTCATTTGCCTTATGGTCAAACCTTCATCAACTCTTGAATATTCATGTTGTTCATCCATCATCTTCAAATCTCATTGAAGAAGAATATTCATGCAGCTTGTTTGATCAAAAAAGGGAGAAGAAAGAGAGTGTACTAAGTGTTTGCACAAGAATATTCCCTAGCATATTCTACGTCTTCCAAAAAAAAAGGGCACAAGGGGACAAACAAGTACAATTGAAAGTAAACTTTAGGGGACCAGTCCATTTTGAACTCATTTGAAGCTCAAAAAAGGCTTCAAACCTTCAATTTCCTCCCTAAAGCCGAAATTTCTTCTTCTCCTAAGTGTGTTTGGCCGAAATAAGTGAACTGGGATTTGAAAATTTTGAAAAGTGATGTCCTCACAAGCTGCCGAGTTATCGCTTATATAAACAGCCAAATTGAGTCCTAAATTAAATTTCTAAGTTTACATTTTTTGTGTCTAGTTGTTGTTGAAAGTATTCTACCACTAATTACCAAACTAGTAACTTTCTACTAGGTTGATAATTAGTCTAGAGTTCATTTATTTTGTGTCTTCAATTTTTGTTTACTTTTGTCATTTTTAATTCTTAGTGGTTTGTTGGTTCAAGTTCATACATCATTTTATTTGAGTCGTATCAAACAAGCATCGATTCTAGGATAAAGCATATTCACCATTCATTCACTTGTCGAGTACTGCCAAGTTTTAAACACTTGCTAGACCAAGTGTAAGGTGAGATCCGAGTAGGAGTGTGGTGAGGCTTTCAAACTAATTTGTTTGTTCAAATTGTAGGTGTTGTCTTTGCTGTTTTTTTGCTTATTCTTAGGTACTTTAACCATGGAATTCGAAGGTACCACATCCCAACCTTTGGGAAATGATGCTTTTGGAGTCTTGTTGGTTCGCTTTGATTCCTTATCTCATGATTTGAAGGGTGAGTTGGTATCTATAAGGGATGACTTGAGATCCTTGAAGGGTGATGTAGGATCTACGAGGGGTGATTTGGGATCCATAAGGGGTGAAACGATTAGAATTAAAGAAGGGGTTGATAGAATATATCCACCAAAATCTCCATAAAATTTAAACTACCAAGTCCCAAGTCCACTTGACCAAGGACCCTACACTCTACAAAACCCTATGTCCCAAATCCAAACCCATAATCAACAACATCCAATTCCTACTCTCCATAATTTATAATTCAAGGAGAATGAGGTCAAGCCTTAAGTTAGAGAGAAACTTAGTGGTGGGATACAAGAAGAATATGAAGAAAAGAGGGCAAAGGAAAGTGAAATGTGGGTAGTAAAGTAGGAAAGGGAAAGAAACATGTGCTTATGGGTCTAGTCCATGAAGGCCTCTTGCTACCAACTAACCCGAATGCTATCACTTTACCTAGCATTAATTCTTTTTATATGTAGGTACAAGATAATATGATTCCAAAGAAGAATACAAGTGAAGTCCCTCAAAAATATATTGGTGTTCCAAGTGCACTCTTGGCTGACAGTATACGACACAAGGGCTTCCCTAGTACAAACCTAAGTGACTATGATATGCTCTACACCTTCTCAAGTTTTAAATGTTGTGATGTGGATATTAGTGGCCAAGATGACGGAATTTTGGGTTTTTATAGTGTAGAAAGGCATGTACCTTTCCTTGATAGTATTTTGGGTGTGCATAATGATCAATGTGGTCTTAAGAATAGCTCACTACTCAAACATGAGAATGATGTCATTGAAAAACCTCAAGTTAGTGGTGATGTTTGTAATGTTGATCTTGAAAATTAATATGGTACTTTGAACTTCTTATGTAGTGAGAACCTTGCTATTAATTATGTTCTTGGTGATAATGTGTATGGAGAGATTGTGGATGATGAAGTGTATGTTGTTGAGGAAGGCCTACAAGGCCGTAGGTCCTTATTCTTGTGTGCTAGTCTTCCCTTAAGAACAAGTGCTTTAGATAAGTGTGATACACTAGTAAATGGAATGATTAGCCTTGGTTTATTCCCTTGGCCACTTTACCCATTTGATCTCGGTGTACTAGTGTGGTGGGGATGGGATTGTTTCAGCTTGTGCTTATTATCCCTTGATATTTACCTTAGCCCTATCCTTTGTGATGCATATACTAAATGTTTCATGGATAAAATAAGGGGTTTCTTGTTGTATTTCAAATATGTACCCCCTTGGCATAATAATCTAGTGAAAGGGATACTTAACCACGGCCTAGAACCTCGCTTACTATTTCCCTTTGATCCCGGAATAATTGTGAGGTGTTGGAGGTGTAGCTACGGTTCATGCACTTTATCTTTTGATGTTGATGTTATTCACTTCCTTTTTATACTTGATTCCAAGCTTTTTATGTCAAATACAAAAGATATATGGATATATGTTAAGTGTGAGGAATCTTGGGGTGATGATATAATTATTGTACTAATGCTAACCCACCTACCATGAGGATTGTGTACTTGCTTTTCTTTTTTTTTTTAGTTTTGCAAGATATGAATTTGAGGATAAATTCCTTTCAATATGGAGAGGATCATACAAGAATTAAGATCTCAAAGAGTACAATATCTTGCCCAAGGTTCATGGCTCGGATATGCAAGTGAATTGAAGACCTTCTTGGAGACTTTTCAAGCCTTGTCCAAGTGAAAAAATGAGAAGGGTTCTTACATTCAAAGGGAAACCCTCATTAAGGTTATAGAAGACCTTTTATACACACAATATACACTCAAGAGGCATCCTACATAGGGCTAGTATGGTCTTATAAGACTTATTTTTTACACTTCAAAGGAACACCCTTCATTAAGGGTATTTTATTCATTGCTCGTAATAAGTATAAATAGACACTCTGGCTTGTATTTTTATTAGACTTTGATGAATGAATTGAGTAAAACTCAAATTATATTTTCTTTCCTTAGTGTAGGGCTTAGAAAAGCCATCTTAGTGTAGGTCTTGGAAATGACTTTGGAACTAGGGTCATCTTTGAGTATGAAATCACTCTTATTTACATTTTGGCAAGAAAGGTTGGGTGCTTGAGGAGTTAATCCCTTTATTTCCACCTAAGAGTGAGGTGTTATCTATTATTCGTGTTGTGTGTCTTGGCGTTTGATACATACCTTGGTGCTATTCATTGGTGTAAGTGTATGTCTCACTGCTATCCCTTTTACTTTAATGCATTTCTTTTTTTTTTTTTTTTATGTTCAATCTGTGTGTTCACTTCTTCTTCTTCTCTTCTTTAGTTGCTGATTTTTGGTTTCCTAGCGTATCTTCATATTTTTATTCAAGTTTTAGTTTACATTTTGTATCAACATCGGCTAAGAGATTTTTGGATTAATAAGATTGTTATAAGAGCATTGTCTAATTAATAAGATTGTTATAAGAGCAGATAAGGTACTTGTGGCTTCATATTTTGTCCTTTAATTGGTGGTGTCGCATCTACTTCTATTACTACTCCAAGTTCTAGTATTGGTCTGAATAGGCTGTATGCCTTGGCTTCCTAATAGGTGTCTGATTCATCGCCTGATTTGTTACAGGTACGTTACAACTCTTTTCTCATGACGTGTATTTTCTTTTTGATCTGGGGCCTACTCTTTCTTATATAACCTCATTTATGGCTGTATGTATTGGTTTTGATCCTGCGGTTTTTTCAGATCCATTTTTTTATTTCTACCCTAATAGGTGACTCGATTATTGGTAAAAGAGACTATAGGGTATGTGTGATATCTGTTGGTGGTAGGCAGACTTTGGTTGATTTGTTTGAACTTTATATGGTGGATTTTGATGTTATTCTAGGGATGGATTGGTTACACTTTTGTTACGCATCCTTGAATTGTCGGACCTATAAAGTTTCCTTTAGGTTCCTAGTGAACTAGTTATAGGGTGGGAGTGTGGTTCCCTAGCTCCTAGGGGGAGGTTTATTTCTTATCTTAGAGATCTAAGGTTAATCTTTAAAGGTTGTCTTTATCACTTGGTCTGAGTTAAAGATTCTAGCTCGAACGGTCCTTTCTTATAAATAGTTCCGGTTGTAAATAAGTTTCCTGAGGTCTTTCTAGATGATCTTCTAGGTATTACTTCAAATAGGGAAATCGAGTTTGGTATTGATCTAGTTCCGAACACTCTTCTAATTTCTATTCCTCCTTATAGAATGGCTTTGGCTGAGTTGAGAGAACTCAAGCAGAAACTTTAGGATCTTCTGGATAAAGGGTTTATTCATCCTAGTGTATCCTCATTGGGTGCACCAGTTTTATTCATGCATAAGAAGAATGGTTCCCTTCAGATATGCATTGACTACAGATAGTTGAATAAGTTGACAGTCAAGAAAAAGTAGATAATGACTTATTCAATCAATTGTAAGGGGCCAAGTTTATTTCTTAAATAGATTTTTGGTTTGGGTATCATTAGTTAAAGATTAGGGAGGTGGATATCCCCATGATGACTAATTATAGTTTGTATGTGCACTTTGAGTTTTTGGTAATATCATTTGGATTGACTAATACCCCGATGAAATTTATGGATTTGATGAATAGGGTTTTTAGGAAGTTCTTAGATCCCTTCATTATTGTGTTTATTGATATATTTTAGTTTATTTCAAAAGTGAGGTGGGTCATAATAATCACCTCTATTTGTTATTATAGACCTTGAGGGAAAAACAATAGTATGTCATGTTCTCCACGTGTGAGTTTTGTTTGAATGTGTGAATTTTTTTGGCCATATTATTTCTAGCGAGGGGATCATAGTGGATCCACAAAAGGTTGTTGGGTTAAGAGGTGGCCTAAAACCACGACTCCAACTGATATCTAGAGTTTCTTGGGCTTGGTTGGGTATTATAGGTAGTTTATGAAAGGCTTTTGATTGATTGTTTCCACTTTGACTAAGTTGAATCAGAAGAAGGTTAAGTTTTCTTGGTCAAATGCTCTTGAGAGGTGTTTTGAGAAGTTGATAGATAATCTGACATTAGCTTTAATTCTGACTTTATCAGAAGACAATGAGGGGTTCGGGGTCTATTGTGATACATATCGAGTAGGTCTTGGTTGTGTTTTAATGTAACATAGAAAGGTGATTTCCTATTCTACCAGACAGTGGATGGTATATGAAAGGAACTATGCTACTCGTGATTTGAAGTTGTTGGTGGTTGTGTTTGCTTTGAAACTATGGCGACATTACTTGTATGGTGTACACATGGACATCTTTTCTAATCATAAGAGTCTATAGTATATGTTCACTCAGAAGGAGCTCAATATTAGGTAGAGAAGATGGTTGAAGCTTCTCAAAGACTATGATATGAGTCTTGAATATCACCCAGGTAAGGCTAACATGGTTGTTGATGCTCTTAGCAGGTTGTCCATGGGGAGTTTGGCTTATGTGGAGAAAAGAAAGAGAAAGTGTGTGAAGGATATTCACTGCATAGCTAATCTTGGAGTTTGACTCTAGGTATCCAAGAATGGAGGTATAATGGTACAAGATGTGGTTCGATCATCTCTTGGTACAAAAATAAAGGAGAAGAAAGTGTTGGATTCTGTCTTGATGAAAATCAAGGGTGATGTTGGTGGAAAAAAGGTGATGATGTTTAAGATCAAGGGTGATAGCACTTTATGGTACTAATTGATACAAACATAAGGAGTAACAAGAGCTCAAGATATTATCCAAGGTTCAAGCTTTAGAATTGGCAAGCAATTGAAGTTTTTGTGGAGTATTTTGAATCTTGGTTCAAGAGAATAAAATGAGCAGAACTTATACACTCAATAGGCTCCTCAAGTGAAGGGTATTGAGAACATTTTGAACTCCAAAATAACACTCAAGAGGCATTTAAGATTTTCGTTTTACACTCCAAAGGTGCACCCTTAATTAAGGGTATTTTAGTTTTTATTTTTTAATAGTATAAATAGGCATCTTAGCTCTTATTTTCCAATGTTTTTGGACATTAGTAATGAGTGACTTTTAGATTGCAGTTTTCTTTTTCTCTTACAGAGAGAACCCAAATTAGGGTTAGCACAATTGATGGATTTCACTTGTGTTGAAAAATTGGCAAAAAGGGTGGGTGCTTCAGAAGGTGAATTCCTTTGCGTCCACCTGAGAATGAAGTGTTATCCATCCATGGTGAAGGGTGTCTAGTAGTTTGATACACAGTTAGGTGCTAGTCATTAAGGTTGGTGTATGTTTCATTATCTATCTTTACATTTATGCAACTTTCTTCTTCATCTCCTTTCTGTGTGTTGTTTTCCTTTCTAGTGTGTTTGCTGATGTTTTGTTTCTTTAGGCCTTAATTTCATTTCGGTAGTTGATTTTTGTATTACTTGGTATCAGAGCCATGTATTAGAGTTGTTCCCACAACTCTAAGTCTTGGATCTAAGAAAATCTCCACACAAAAAAAGAGTATAGAGTTAAGAAAAAAAATAGGTGTTTCACGTTTTTGTACATGGACAATATTTTAAATCTTAGATCTACATGTTTTTGTGTTGTTTTGTTGGTTTCTAGTGCTAGATTCTTGTTCACTAGCACCTAGGGAGTCTAGATCTTCTTTTGGAACAAGATTTGGTTGTTTTTGACCTAGATCCACCATTGTTGTGACTTGTTTGAAGCTTTTGAGATGTGATCTCATGATGGGTATCTTGTGTGTGGTGTTTTTGTTTCTGATTTATTGTTGTTTGTGCTTGTCTTGGTGAAGGGAACCTAGATCTAAAATAAAATTTGAATTTGGGGTTCATTTACTTAGTGGTCAATCCATGGTTTACTCTTGAATATTCATATTGTTCATCCACTATCTTCAAATCTTGTTGAAGAAGAATATTCAAGTAGCTTGTTTGATCCAAAAAACGAGAAGAAAGAGAGTGTACTAAGTGTTTGCACAAGAATATTCCCAAGCATATTCTACGTCTTCCAAAAAATAGAGGGCATAAGAGGACAAACAAGTACAATTGAATGCAAACTTGAGGGGACCAATCTATTTTGAACTCATTTGAAGCTCCAAAATGGCTTCAAACCTTCAATTTCCCCCCTAAAGCCGAAATTTCTTCTTCTCCTAAGTGTGTTTGGTCGAAATAAGTGAACTGGGATTTGAAAATTTAGAAAAGTGATGTCCTCACAAGCTATCGATTCATTGCTTATATAAACAGCCAAATTGAGTCCTAAATTAAATTTCTAAGTTTACATTTCTCGTGTCTAGTTGTTTTTGAAAGTATTCTACCACTAATTACCAAACTAGTAACTTTCAACTAGGTTGATAATTAGTCTAGAGTTCATTTATTTTGTGTCTTCAATTTTTGTTTACTTTTGTCATTTTTAATTCTTAGTGGTTTGTTGGTTAAAGTTCATACATCATTTTATTTGAGTCGTATCAAACAAACATCGATCTGGGATAAAGCATATTCACCATTCATTCACTTGCCGAGTACTGCCAAGTTTTCAACACTTGCTAGACCAAGTGTGAGGTGAGATCCGAGTAGGAGTGTGGTGAGGCTTTCAAACTAATTTGTTTGTTCATTTTGTAGGTGTTGTCTTTGCTGTTTTTTTGCTTATTCTTAGGTACTTTAACCATGGAATTCGAAGGTACCACATCCCAACCTTTGGGAAATGATGCTTTTGGAGTTTTGTTGATTCGATTTGATTCCTTATCTCATGATTTGAAGGGTGAGTTGGTATCTATAAGGGATGACTTGAGATCCATGAAGGGTGATGTAGGATACATGAGGGGTGATTTGGGATCCATAAGGGGTGATATGATTAGAATTAAAGCGGGGGTTGATAGACTATGTCCACCAAAACCTCCATAAAATTCAAACTACCAAGTCCCAAGTCCACTTGACCAAAGACCCTACACTCTACGAAACCCTATGTCCCAAATCCAAACCCATAATCAACAACATCCAATACCTCCTCTCCATAATTTATAATCCAAGGAGAATAAGTTCAAGCCTCAAGTTAGAGAGAAACTTAGTGGTGGGATATAAGAAGAATATGAAGAAAAGAGGGAAAAAGTAAAGTGAAATGTGGGAAGTAATGTAGGAAAGGGAAAGAAACATGTGCTTGTGGGTCTAGTCCATGAAGGCCTCTTGCTACCAACTAACCCGAATGCTATCACTTTACCTAGCATTAATTCTTTTTATATGTAGGTACAAGATAATATGATTCCAAAGAAGAATGCAAGTGAAGTCCCTCAAAAATATGTTGGTGTTCCAAGTGCACTCTTGGCCGAAAATATACGGCACAAGGGCTTCCCTAGTACAAACCTAAGTGACTATGATATGCTCTATACATTCTCAAGTTTTAAATGTTGTGATGTGGATATTAGTGGTCAAGATGAGGGAATTTTGGGTTTTTATAGTGTAGAAAGGCATGTACCTTTCCTTGATAGTATTTTGGGTGTGCATAATGATCAATGTGCTCTTAAGAATAGCTCACTACTTTAACATGGGAATGATGTCATTGAAAAACCTCAAGTTAGTGGTGATGTTTATAATGTTGATCTTGAAAATGAATATGGTCCTTTGAACTTCTTATGTGTTGAGAAGAACCTTGCTATTAATTATGTTCTTGGTGATAATGTGTATGGAGAGATTATGGATGATGAAGTGTATGTTATTGAGGAAGGCCTACTAGGCCGTAGGTCCTTATTCTTGTGTGCTAGTCTTCCCTTAAGAACAAATGCTTTATATAAGTGCGATACACTAGTAAATGGAATAATTAGCCTTGGTTTATTCCCTTAGCCACTTTACCCATTTGATCTTGGTGTACTAGTGTGGTGGGAATGGGATTGTTTCAGCTTGTGCTTATTATCCCTTCATGTTTACCTTAGCCCTATCCTTTCTGATGCATATACTAAATTTTTCATGGACAAAATAAGGTGTTTCTTGTTGTATTTCAAATATGTACCCCCTTGGCATGATAATCTAGTGAAAGGGATGCTTAACCACAGCCTAGAACCTCGCTTACTATTTCCCTTTGACTCCGGAATAATTGTAAGGTGTTGGAGGTGTAGCTACGGTTCATGCATATTATCTTTTGATTTTGATGTTATTCACTTCCTTTTTATACTTGATGCCAAGCTTTTCATGTCAAATACCACGGATATATGGATGTATGTTAAGTGTGAGGAATCTTGCGGTGATGATATAATTATTGTACTAATACTAACCCACCTACCATGAGGATTGTGTACTTGCTTTTCTTTTCTTTTTTGTTTTGCAAGATGTGAATTAGAGGATAAATTCCTTTCAAGATGGAGAGGATCATACAAGAATGAAGAGCTCAAGGAGTACAAGATCTTGCCCAAGGTTCATGGCTCGGATATGCAAGTGAATTGAAGATCCTCTTGGAGACTTTTCAAGCCTTCTCCAAGTGAAAAAAATGAGGAGGGTTCTTACACTCAAAGGGCAACCCTCATTAAGGTTATAGAATACCTTTTATACTCAAAATATACACTCAAGAGGCATCCTACATAGGGCTAGTATGGTCTTATAAGACTTACGTTTTACACTTCAAAGGAATACCCTTCATTAAGGGTATTTTATTCATTGCTCGTAATAAGTATAAATAGACACTTTGGCTTGTATTTTTATTAGAATTTGATGAATGAATTGAGTAAAACTCAAATTGTATTTTCTTTCCTTAGTGTAGGGCTTAGAAAACCCATCTTAGTGTAGGTCTTGGAAAAGACTTTGAAACTAGGGTCATCTTTGAGTATGAAATCACTCTTGTTTACATTTTGGCAACAAAGGTTGGGTGCTTGAGGAGTTAATTCCTTTGTTTCCACCTTGGAGTGAGGTGTTATCTCTCATTAGTGTTGTGTGTCTTGGTGTTTGATACATACCTTGGTGTTATTCATTGGTGTAAGTGTATGTCTCACTACTATCCCTTTTACTTTAATGCATTTCCTTTTATTTTTATGTTCAATCTGTGTGTTCACTTCTTCTTCTTCTCTTCTTTAGTTGCTGATTTTTGGTTTCTTAGTGTATCTTCATATTTTTATTCAAGTTCTAGTTTAGATTTTATATCAACATCGGCTAAGAGATTGTCTAATTAATAAGATTGTTATAAGAGTCGATAAGGTACTTGTGGCTTCATATTTTGTCCTTTAATCGGTGGTGCCACATCTACTTCTATTACTGCTCCAAGTTCTAGTATTGGTCTGAAAAGGCTGTATGCTTTGGCATCCTAATAGCTATCTGATTCATCGCCTGATTTGTTACTGGTACGTTACAAATCTTTTCTCGTAACGTGTATTGTCTTCTTGATCTGGGGCCCACTCTTTCTTATATAACCTCTTTTATGACTGTATTTATTAGTTTTGATCCTGCGGTTTTTTCAGATCCATTTTTTTATTTCTACCCCGATAGGTGACTCGATTATTGCTAAAAGAGACTATTGGGTATGTGTGATATCTGTTGGTGGTAGGTAGACTTTGGTTGATTTGTTTGAACTTTATATGGTGGATTTTGATGTTATGCTAGGGATGGATTGGTTACACTTTTGTTACGCATCCTTGGATTGTCGGACCTATAAGGTTTCCTTTAGGTTGCCTAGTGAACTAGTTATAAGGTGGGAGTGTGGTTCCCTAGATCCTAAGGGTAGGTTTATTTCTTATCTTAGAGATCTAAGGTTAATCTTTAAAGGTTGTCTTTATCACTTGGTCTGGGTTAAAGATTCTAGCTCGAACGATCCTTTTTTATAAATAGTTCCGGTTGTAAATGAGTTTCCTGAGGTCTTTCTAAGTGATCTTCTAGGTATTCCTTCAAATGGGGAAATCGAGTTTGGTATTGATCTAGTTCCGAACACTCTTCCAATTTCTATTCCTCCTTATAGAATGGCTTTGGCTAAGTTGACAGAACTCAAGCAGCAACTTTAGGATCTTCTGATTAAAGGGTTTATTCATCCTAGTGTATCCTCATTGGGTGCACCAGTTTTATTCATGCATAAGAAGAATTGTTCCCTACAGATATGCATTGACTACAGATAGTTGAATAAGTTGACAGTCAAGAAAAAGTTTCCTCTCCCAAGGATAGTGACTTATTCGATCAATTGTAAGGGGCCAAGTTTATTTCTTAAATAGATTTTCGGTCTGGGTATCATTAGTTAAAGATTAGGGAGGTGGATATCCCCATGATGACTAATTATGGTCTGTATGGGCACTTTGAGTTTTTGGTAATATCATTTGGATTGACTAATACCCCGATGACATTTATGGATTTGATGAATAGGGTTTTCAGGTAGTTCTTAGATCCCTTCATTATTGTATTTTTGATGACATTTTAGTTTATTTCAAAAGTGAGGTGGGTCATACTAATCACCTCTATGTGTTATTGTAGACCTTGAGGGAACAACAGTAGTATGTCAAGTTCTCCGAGTGTGAGTTTTGTTTGAATGTGTGAACTTTCTTGGCCATATTATTTCTAGCGAGGGGATAATGGAGGATCCAGAAAAGGTTGTTCGGTTAAGATGTGGCCTAAAACCACGACTCCAACTAATATCTAAAGTTGATAGATAATCTGACATTAGCTCTAATTCTGACTTTATCAGAAGACAATGAGGGGTTCGGGGTCTATTGTGATACATCTCGAGTAGGTCTTGGTTGTGTTTTAATGTAACATGGAAAGGTGATTTCCTATTCTATCAGGCAGTGGATGGTATATGAAAGGAACTATGCTACTCGTGATTTGAAGTTGTTGGTGGTTGTGTTTGCTTTGAAACTATGACGACATTTCTTGTATGGTGTACACATGGACATCTTTTCTAATCATAAGAGTCTATAGTATATGTTCACTCAGAAGGAGCTCAATATTAGGTAGAGAAGATGGTTGAAGCTTCTCAAAGACTATGATATGAGTCTTGAATATCACCCAGGTAAGGCTAACATGGTTGTTGATGCTCTTAGCAGGTTGTCCAAGGGGAGTTTGGCTCATGTGGAGAAAAGAAAGAGAATGTATGTGAAGGATATTCACTGCTTAGCTAATTTTTGAGTTTGACTCTTGGTATCCAAGAATGGAGGTATAATGGTACAAGAAGTGGTTCTATCATCTCTTGGTGCAAAGATCAAAGAGAAGAAAGTGTTGGATTCTGTCTTGATGAAAATCAAGGGTGATGTTGGTGGAAAAAAGGTGATGATTTTTAAGATCAATGGTGATGGTACTTTATGGTACCAATTGATACAAGCATAAGGAGTACCAAGAGCTCAAGATATTATCCAAGGTTCAAGCTTTAGAATTAGCAAGCAATTGATGTTTTTGTAGAGTATTTTGAAGCCTGGTTCAAGAGAATAAAATAAGCAGAACTTATACACTCAATAGGCTTCTCAAGTGAAGGGTATTGAGGACATTTTGCACTCAAAAATAACACTTTAGAGGCATTTAAGATTTTCTTCTTACACTCCAAAGGTGCACCCTTAATTAAGGGTATTTTAGTATTTATTTTTTAATAGTATAAATAGGCATCTTCGCTCTTATTTTCCTAAGTTTTTGGACATTTGAAATGAGTGACTTTTAGATTGTACTTTTCTTCTTCTCTTAGAGAAAGAACCCAAATTAGGGTTAGCACAATTGATGGATTTCACTTGTGTTGAAAAATTGGCAAAAAAGGTGGGTGATTCAGAAGGTGAATTCCTTTGTGTCCACCTGAGAATGAAGTGTTATCCATCCATGGTGAAGGGTGTCTAGTAGTTTGATACACAGTTAGGTGCTAATCATTAAGGTTGGTGTATGTTTCATTATCTATCTTTACATTTATGCAACTTTCTTCTTCATCTCCTTTCTATGTGTTGTTTTCCTTCTAGTGTGTTTGCTGATTTTTTGTTTCTTTAGGCCTTAATTTCGTTTCGGTAGTTGATTTTTGTATTACTTGGTATCAGAGCCATGTATTAGAGTTGTTCCCACAACTCTAAGTCTTGGATCAAAGAAAATCTCCACACAAAAAAAGAGTCTAGAGTTAAGAAAAAAAATAGGTGTTTCACGTTTTTATACTTGGACAATATTTTAAATCTTAGTTCTACATGTTTTTGTGTTGTTTTGTTGCTTTCTAGTGCTATATTCTTGTTCCCTAGCACCTAGGGAGTCTAGATCTACTTTTGGAACAAGATTTGGTTATTTTTGACCTAGATCCACCATTGTTGTGACTTGTTTGAAGCATTTGAGATGGGATATCATGATGGATATCTTGTGTGGTGTTTTTGTGGCTGATTTGTTGTTGTTTGTGCTTGTCTTGGTAAAGGGAATCTGGATCTAAAAGAAAATTTGAATTTGGGGTTCATTTGCCTAGTGGTCAAACCGTGGTTTACTCTTGAATATTCATATTGTTCATCCACCATCTTCAAATCTTGTTGAAGAAGAATATTCAAGTTGCTTGTTTGATCTAAAAAGGGAGAAGAAAGAGAGTGTACTAAGCGTTTGTACAAGAATATTCCCTAGCTTATTCTAAGTCTTCCAAAAAGGAAGTGGGGGCAAGGGAACAAACAAGTACAATTGAAAGTACACTTGAGGGGATCAATCCATCTTAAATTCATTTGAAGCTCCAAAAAAGGTTCCAAACCTTCATTTTCCCTCTAAAACCAAAATTCTTATCCCCTAAAGGATTGTTTGGCCAAAAACATAAATTTGGAAGTTGAAAATTTTGAAAAGTGAAGTCCAATTACAAGTTGCCACATCATCACTTATTTAAATGACCAAATTGAGTTCCTAACTAGATTTCCTAGTGTCTAATTGTTATTTCTAGTTTCAATTTTGTTCTTTCTATCCCTAATTAATAACTAGTAAGTACCTACTATTTTGGTAATTAGATTAGAGTCTGTTTGTTTCGCGTCTTCGATTTTTGTGTGCTTTTCTCATTTTTGAATTTGTAGTAGTTTGTTGGTTCAAGTCCGTACATCATTTTATTTGAGTCATATCAAAAAACAATCGATCCCGTAATAAATCATATTCACCACTCATTCACTTGCCGAGTATTTCCAAGTTTTCAACACTTGTGAAACCAAGTGTGAGGTAAGAAACGAATGTAAGAGTAGTGAGGCCTTTCTTGAACTAACTTGTTTGGTCGTTTTGTATGGTTTTTCTTTTCTGTTTTTTACTTCTTATTAGGTACTTTGACCATGGAATCCGAGGGTTCTTCATCCCAAACTTTGGGAAATGATGCTATTGGAGCCTTGATGGCTCGGCTTGAGGCCTTGGTCCGAAAAATGGATGATAATGACGATGCTATAAAGGATGATATGGATTCATGGGGGGGGGGGGGGGGAAATGGCATCCTTGATAGGTGGTGTGATTAGAATGAAGGCGAGGGTTGATATATTATATCAACCAAAGCCTCCACAAAATTCAAACCACCAAGTCCCAAAGACCCTACACTCCACAAAATTCCATGGCACAAAACCAAATCCATCATCGATCAAATCCAATGCCTCCTCCCCAAGATTTACTAAACCAAACTCAATCCACTCAAGTATGAAAAGTGGGACAATTATCACCCAAGGAGAGTGAGGCTAAGCCTCATGATGGAGAGAAAATGAATGGTGAGGTACAAAGAGGATGTGAAAAATAGAGTGAAAAGGAAAGGGAAACATGGGTAGTGAAGTTAGAAGGGGAAAGAAATGCTTGATTGTGCAACTTGTCCACAAAGAATCCTTATTACTCACTAACCCAAATATTATCATTTTTCCTAGTGTTTTTTCTTCTTATGTGCAGGTTCAAGACCCTAGGAGTCCCGAAGGAGAAGCCCAAGGAAGTTCCTTTCAAGCCCTTGGCCGAAAGCCCCAATTTTGGGATAGGTGATGAAGAAGTGAGTCCAAAGTGACACCTCGACATATTTCCTTGTAATGTGGAGCATGAATTCGACCATGATGCAAAACAAAGTGAAGAACAAACTTTCCATGATTTACAAGGTAACAAAGTTATCTTCTACACCCCTAGAAACTTAAATTGTTATGATGCGACTAGTAGTGGCCGAAGTGGTGTAGTTTTGGATTTTTTTAGTGAAGAAGTTTATTAATCTTTCTTTTGTGATACTCTTAGTGTTGTTAGGTTTCATAAGGACCAAACTCTTATTGTGAGTATGCAAGAACTAGTTGATCCTTTATATGACAAAATCAATTCATTTCGTAAGAATGATTTGTGTCCATTTATTTCTAGTACTTATAACTTGAATAAGGTTCCATTTCCAAGTGACAAGAGTATTTAAAAACTATTTGACCCTTGTGAAAACCAAGGTGAGTCTACGTTGGTATGTGAGTTTCCAACAACTAGTAAGGGTGTGCAAAATGATCAATCGGGTGGTGTTGACCTTGATTTGCTAGTTAGTTTAGGAGACCCGAATTATGATTGTTCTTGTGCAAAAGGTTTTTATTATGTTACCTTGGCTGCCCATTATGGTTTGAATATGTGTGTGGGCTATTCTCTTGAAAGAGCAGGTGGTTTCATGATTGAGGGCCCTAAAACAAATGTGTCATTACCTCTTTGTGGTATTGCTTATACATATGCATCCTTGTTTGACACACTTGTGCTTAAGTTACTTGAATCTCAACTTGTGGATTCCAAGTTTATGTTGTATTTGAAAGGAAGGAGTTGTATGAGTTTAAAAGACTTGATTCACAACTTAATTGCTAAACCTATTGAATCAATTGACATTTTTATAGATGATAGCACATTGGATGATGCCTTTACACTTGATTCCTTCCTATACTACCTCTTTTCTTATGATGATATCAATGCAAGTCTTGGATTTATTTTACGTAGGGGGAGGACATTTGTTTGTTAGTCTACTTGGAGTTACAATGCTATATGGATTTTATGGACCTTTGTATTTGCCTTACCTTTTGATGCTTGCCTTATCCGTGTCCTTTGTGATGTTTGTGGTAGTTTTTTCATGATCATAATGAAGGATAGTTGGTTGTATTTCAAATGTGTACCTTTTTGGAGTATTTCTTTGAACTTATGTGTTAAAAACCATAACGTTAACCTTGTTCATAGTGAACTTTTGTATGTCATAGTTGTGTGTAATGTCTTGGATGATTGTGAGTTGGATCCCATAGTAAAAAGGATCTTTAGTCTCGGTTTATGCCCTTGGTTTCTTCGACCCTTTGATCTCGGTGCATTCTTGAAGTATAGGAGGGATAGCCTCAGATTATGTCCATCCATTTTTGATGTTGATCCTATTCACTTTCTTTGTGCTATTTATGCTAATTCTTTCATGTCACAAACAAAGGACCCATGGATATATGTCAAGTGTGAGCAACCTTGGCTAAATAACTTGTGGTACTAACACTAACCCTCCTCCCTTGATCATTATGTGCTTGTTTTCACTCTCTTTGGTTTTGCAAGATCTGAGTTTAAGAAAAAATTCCTTTAAAGATAGAAAGGATGATACAATCAGGAGGACTACCAAGAGCACAAGATATTATCCAAGGTTCAAGCATCGGAATGGGCAAGCAATTGAAGTTTTTTTTGGAGTATTTTGAAGCCTTGTTTAAGGGAATAAAAGGAGGAGAACTAATACACTCAATAGGCGCCTCAAGTGTAGGGCATTGAAGACATTTTTCACTCCAAAATAACACTCAGGAGGTGCCCTAAGTTAGGGCTATTATGGTCCTTTAAGACTTTCTTTTTACACTCCAAAGGAGCACCCTTCATTAAGGGTATTTTAGTCTTTGTTTTGTAATAGTATAAATAGGCACCTTAGCTCTTATTTTCCTAAGTTTTTGATCATTTAAAATGAGTGAATTTTAGATTGTAGTTTTCTTCTTCTCTTAGAGAGAGAACCAAAATTAGGGTTAGCACAATTGATGGATTTCACTTGTGTTGACAAATTGGCAAGAAATGTGGGTGCTTGAGAAGGTGAATTCCTTTATGTCCACCGAAGAATGAAGTGTTATCCATTCATGGTAAACTATGTCTAGCCGTTTGATACACAATTAGGTACTAATCATTAAGGTTGGTGTATGTTTCATTTTCTATCTTTACATTTATGCAATCTTCTTCTTCATCTCCTTTCTATGTGTTGTTTTCCTTATAGTGTGGTTGCTGATTTTTGTTTCTTTAGGCCATAATTTTGTTTTGGTAGTTGATTTTTGTATCACCAATGGAGGTTATGTGTTCCTGATGTCGATGGTTTGTGATAAAGGATTTTGCCTAAGGCACATGACTTGTGCTATGTTGTTCATCCCGATTCTATGAATATGTATCATATCTCAAGGAGATATATTGGTTGAAGTGTATAAAGAGGGATGTGGTTGATTTTGTGGCTAAGTGCTTGGTATGTCAATAAGTTAAATTTGAACACATGAAACCTAGAGGGTTATAACAAGAGATTATTTTTCCCAAATAGAAATAAGAGGTAATCAGTATGGATTTTACTATGGTCTTCCTTGGTCTCGAAATTAGTATGATTCAATTTAGGTCATCAAGAGATTGTGAAGCTACATGAGGCACCTTTTTCAATTATTTCTAATCATGGCACACAATTTACATCTCACTTCTGGTGGTATTTCTAGAAAGGGTTGGGGACTAAGGTTAGTCTGAGTACCGAGGTTAGTTTGAGTGCTACTTTCCACCTACAGATGGATAGAAAAGCTAAGAGAACCATTCTGACATTGGAGGATACGCTTCGGCCTTTTGTGATTGATTATTGTGGAAATTAGGTTGAGTATCTACCTTTGATAGAGTTTTCTTACAACAATAGCTATCATTCTAGTATTGTTATGACTTCTTTTGAGGCATTGTATGGTAGC